>NC_081362.1:97050686-97185960 GCF_030684315.1 Stegostoma tigrinum
GATATCACTGACCTCGAACAATTGTAGCAAAATTAACCTTTCCAACTAAACCACAGGCATGCTCAAAAAGAATACGTTTCAGAACTCCTGAGATATCGGCTTAGATTGAACAGTTGTCCTCAGAGTACAGTGATGAATGGGACCTTACTTTCAGAAGCATTCTGTAGACTATCCCAGGATCCGTTAGCTTCCTTCTCGTAAACATCCCTGTTACACCCTGTCCACATCCAAATGAGCTGGCATCATAGCTGGCATGATTATATCACAGAATGTGATTCCCTTTCAGTGGCTTTATGTTCCAGCCACATCTGATAATACCATGGATCAATTACCTTGCTTCTGGGTAAAAGTTTACAGCCAGAGAGTGTTCCTGCCACTAGACTTCTACTGTGACTCTTGGTGCCTCCAGGCACCCACACACATGCATGCCAGCCCCGGTAATTAGGCCCTTAATTATAGCCGGGGATGGCCTACAAGGAGGATTTGAAGCTGGGACCTTCTGCCTCCGAGGCATGAGAGCAACTCACTGAGACACTGCAACTCCCAAAGATTTGGCTGCACTTTCAGTCCGAAAGAAGAAATTCCCAAGCCAGCAGAGCAAGGGAAGGTTCAAACACACAAAGTACACCACGGTCATGATCATGGCTGTGTGAACCAGGCTTCACAGAAACAAGTGAGAGAAACATAAAGTACTGCAGATGCTGGAGCTCTGAAACTAAAACAGAAAACACTGGAGACGCTCAGCAGCTCTGGCTGCATCTGACAAATGCCAATGGAAAGTCACTGGACTTGAAATATTAACTCTGTTTCTCTCTTCACAGACACTGCCAGATCTGCTGAGTTTCTCCAGTACTTCCTGCTTCAAGATCGGTGAAAGAAGACTGGGGTGGGTCATGGACAGTGTAGCCAGGTTAGCTCTGTGTTCATTGCCTCAGCCCTCAGGGCATTGGATCAAGATAAAATGTACTGCAATTCCACCCAATAGGGATGAACTGGAAAGGCTCAGGTCATTAGAGTGACACACATTCGGAATCTACTGGAATTTGATATTTAGGATAAAAATTCTCACAAGTTGGGAGACTGCAACATGGAGACATTGAATTCGAACAGTATTAAAAGCTCTCCATGGTTCAGTACCCCACACCCCCATCTGACCATACACGCCCACAATCCACTGAGATGCTTTCTGATCCTGCTGTTTGGAGCTTTCCTCCTTTTCCGAGATGGATAACTGTCATTCCCGACACTGATATCAGGGGCAAACTCTCCAAATCAGTTCACCTTCCTCAGCCCTTCTGGTTTGAAAAGCTTCTGAAAATGCAGCTCCCAGTGATTGGTTGCCTGTCCCTTATCCACACTCTGCCTCCGTGTTCAACCACCCAATCAGCAGTGCAATAGTAACATTGGAAATAGGAGCAGGAGGAGGCCATTCGGCTCCTCAATCCTGCCTGGCATTCTTGATCAGGCCGATCATTTACCTCAATGTCATATTCCTGCACCATCTCCAAATCTCTCAGTGACATTAGAAACTGAAAAGGTATCAAATTCGGTGTTGAATGCACTCAGTGACTGAGACTCAACAGTCCTCATGAGACTATTATTGCAAAGATGCACCAATCCTCTGAGAGAAGTCAGGAGTGTGATGGAATACTCCCCATTTGTCTGGATGTGTGCAGCTCCAACAACACTCACAGAAGCTGACACCATCCAGGACAAAGCAGCTGCATGACTGGCACCACATCCACAAACATCCCACTCCCTCCACCACCGACACTCAGTCACAGCAGTGTGTACTGTCTACAAGATGCCCTGCAGAAACTCACCAAAGATCCTCAGGCAGCACCTTCCAAACTCACAACCACTTCCATCTAGAAGGACAGGGACAGCAGATGCATGGGAACACCACCCCCTGCAAGTTCCCCTCCGAGCCACTCACTATCCTGGCTTGGGAATATATTGCCGTTCCTTCACTGTCGCTGGGTCAAAATCCTGGAATACCCTCCCTAAGGGCATTGTGGGTCAACCTACAGCGCATGGACTGCAGCGGTTCAAGAAGGCAGCTCACCCCCACCTTCTCAAGGGATAACTAGGGAACAGACAATAAATACTGGACCAGTCAGTGACACCCACATCCTGTGAATGAACAAATAAAGCTCCATATTTTCTGTCACTCCTTATGTCTGTGAAGCTCCTTTGCACATTTGTAACATTGAACGTGCTCCACAAGACTAGGAGTCGCTTTGGTTAATGTGCAATTTTCCAGTCACTCTGGGAATCTTAAAACAGAAGCCATTTCAAAGTGAAGCCAGCATCCATTGTGCCTCAAGTAGGTCCTTTTCCCACTTCATAAAAGTGACAGTCATCACCATTTGACCAGCCAGTCCCACAGGGACACTCCTAACATCATGACATTGGTGGGGATAAAGCAAATTACAGGACAAATTGCTTTCTCTCAGATTACCACAGAATGAGCTCTTATTTCACTCGGTCACAAAACCTTACATTAATATCGCACATTGCCGCATTCGTTTTATCCTGACGTCAATAGAGCTCCTCGATTGCTTCCCTGTCAGTGAGTGTCCTGTTTGATGTGGACACCATTCATTGCAGTGTATTCCCAGTCTGGGCTGTTACTGGGTGTGAGCTGCCTGTGTTTCGGGAGGTGGCTCTGACCTCAGGCTCTGCACAAATCCGCACAATTCATGGGTCATGATGTCGGTGGGTACCTCAGGATTGTGATTTTTCAGCACTAACCCTGGGGAGAAGATGATGCGTGATTGATAACCAGGGACTCAGGCTCGGAGTTCAAATGTGTACAGGCCCAATGTGCTCAAACTCTCGTCATAAAACAGCCTCTCCATTCCCAGTATCAAGCAAGCCAATTATGACTAGAGTGCCCCTGAAGAGATACTTCTTCCAATCTGCACTTTTCCAGGCCATTCAGCCCATTGAATCTACTCCACCATTCAATAAGACCACGGCAGATCTTCAACTCCACTCTCCTCCCTTTCCCCATAACGCTTGATTCCCTTTCTGAATAAAAATCTGTCAGTATCCACCATGAATATACTTAGGGACCCATTCTCAACAGCCCTCTGCAGTAAAGAATTCCACAGGTTCACTTCCCTCTGAGAGGGGAGATTTCTCCTCATCTCTGTCTTAAATATGTTACCCCTTACTCACAGTTATACCCTCTGGTATAAACTCTCCTAAAAGGGGAGCCAAGCTCTCCATATGGAGCCTGACAAATGTGCTGACAGTCTTGTATGTATCAATAAGATCATCTTTCATTCCGCTAAGCTCCAATGGGTACAGACCCAACCCACTCAACCTCTCTTCATAGGGACGGTGCAAATTCAGTGGTCAGGGGGTAGGGGAGAGAGCTACAGTGGAAAGGTGCAGATCACAGCAAGTATCCCTTCAGAACAAAGACTACGCACGGTCTACTTGGATGGCCCAGGGCATGGTGGGGCTGGCATATGTGGAGAGCTGAAGTAGGTAGGTTCTTTACTCAGTTGAATTTAGAATCCAAGTCCCTGGTTACCAATAACTCATCACCTGGGGGTTGCTGGGGCAGGTAAAACAGACCGAAGAATTGCCCAATGGACAGGAGTCCAGATTGGAAGCTGCTTTGAGACCGAGATGGATTTTTTTTTGAATTCCCAGACTCGGAGGAGAACTGGTGAATGGAATTGAGGAGCAGATCGGCCATGATCCAACTGAATTGCTGAACAGGTAGGAGGGGCTGAATGGCCTCGTCCTATTCCCCTAATAGTTTGACTCTACGATCTGTCAGCAGATATCTCACATGGGCAAATACTGATTTGTGCCAAATGACCTCTGGAAGTGGTTGTTCAAGCATCATTCAGTTTCAGACCTTTCTCACACTCATTTTATAAATCAGGACCCAGGTGTTAAATATTGTGCCTGGGTCTGGCTTCCTCACTCCAGGAAAGGGCTTAATTGAAAAAGATGATACAACAGTTCAAATGGTAAGGAAGAAGGGAAACAGGAACTTTTTTTTTAACAAACCTAAATGAACAAGTTTACATTTTGAGATAACAAGGTGTGGAGCTGGATGAACACAGCAGGCCAAGCAGCATCAGAGGAGCAGGAAGGCTGACTTTTCCGGTCTAGTCCCTTCAAAAGTTCTGAATGGTCTAGACCCGAAACGTCAGCTTTCCTGCTCCTCTGATGCTGCTTGGTCTGCTGTGTTCATCCAGCTCTATACCGTGTTATCTCAGGTTCTCCAGCATCTGCAGTTCCTACCATGTGTGAAACAGATTACATTTTGAAAGGTTCTGATCAGAAAAATTTAGAGAAACTATTTATCCTGACCCAAGATTTGGTAATCTGGGATTAAAAATCTGAAATTTTGGACCATTACAAACAGACTAAAGGGAAGGGTTAAGAATATATAATGCATTCAGCATTAGGGAATACTCAGCACTGCAATTAGAATCCCTTCAAAATTTACACAGTGCACATTTACAAAGGAAAATATCTCAAAGGCTCTTTAGCAGAGGGCAGCAAAATGGACTACTATCATTTACAAGGCCAGCACAGGCAACTTGGGTCCTAACGATGTCTGTCCATGATCAGTTAAGGTATTTCTGAAGATTTCTTTATGGGATCCATTTGTCACTGCATTCTGATGGGATTCTGTTGAGGGACAGAGTGCATGCACACACACACACACACACACACACATGCACGCGCGCAAACACACACAGACACACACACACACACTTGCACGCGCACACACACAGACACACGCACGCACACACACACACGTACGCGCACGTGCACACACACGCACACACACGTACACGCACATGCACACACACACAGACACACATGCACACACACATACACGCACGTGCACACACACACACACGTACACACACACAGTGTCCTTTAGCCTCAAGTGGCACTCTGTGTTTGAAAGGCAATTCCTCAATATATTTTTTAAAATTTATATTTATAAGACCATAAGACATAGGAGTGGAAGTAAGGCCATTCGACCCATTGAGTCCACTCTGCCATTTAAATCATGGCTGATGGGCATTTCAACACCACTGCCCTGCACTCTCCCAGTAGCCCTTAATTCCTTGTGAGGTCTAGAGTATTTATAAAGCACCTGTCACGATCTCAAGACATTGCGAGATATGTCACAACCAGCAAAGTAGCTTTGAAATGTAATGGATTTTGGAAATACAGGAAGGCGATGACCCAGTGATATTATTGTTTGAATACTAATCCAGTGTCCCTGATAAAGTTCTGAAGACCCAGGTTCAAATCCTGCCATGGCAGATGGTGGAAGCAAGAAGTCTTGTAATTAAGAATCTAATGAAGACTGTGAAACTGTTTTCAATTGTGGGAAAACCCATCTGGTTCACTAATACTCTTTAGGGAAGCAGCCTGCCATCCTTACCTGGTCTGACCTACATGTGACTCCAGACCCACAGCAATGTGGGTGACTCTGACTGCCCTCTGGGCAATTAGGGATGGGCAACAAATGCTGCCTGGTCAGTGACACCCTCATCCCATGAATGAATAAAGAATTTAATAATCGGGTGAGAGTGTCAAACTGCAAAAAGCAGTCAATTTGCTCACAGGAAGATCCAAGAAACGCTACTGAGACAATTTGCTGCTTTTTGATGATAATCAGGAGCAAATGTAGTCCAGGACATAAACAACAAACAAAAACAAAGTTGCTGGAAAAGCTTAGCACACCTGGCAGCAACTGTGGAGAAGAAAACAGAGTTAATGTTTTGGGTCCGGTGACCCTTCCTCAGAACTGATTGTCCAGGGCATAATGGGAATGCCCCTGCTCTCTAAAGAATGATGCAGAATATTTGACTCCCACTTGAGGAAGTTGTCATGACTTCAATCAAATACTTTGCTGAACAATAGCGCTTTCACAAACACTAAAGTTCCTCCATACTGCTCTGTGAAGGTTAGTCTAGAGAATAATCTTTAAAGCTTTGCAGCAAAGGAGCATCCACTGTGCGTTGAGAAAGTGGATTGCCCCATCACAGACATGCACAAATTTATAGAGTGATGGCTCTTTAGTAAGTGGTGCTGGTGGGCAGTTCACAGCTGAACTGAAGATGGAAGAAGCCTCAAGCATCAGATTCAAAGGACAACTGTCTAACCGTTGTGCAATCAGTTCCTGTTTCAAGAGATATGGCAAGTAGATCAAAATTTAAACTTGGTTCGATGCTAAAGAGGATATAGATCACTTTGATAAACATCTGTGTGGCAGCTATAAATTGCACCTGGTGTAAGCTTCAAATCCAACACTTAACACCAAAGTAATCAACTTTTCACATCTCAATGAGGATGAGAGGCTTAAGGAAAATGACCGGGAAATTAGATGATGCTCTGTCTTTACCAAAGTGTGATAATATTGAGTTTCACCTTAGAAAGAGTGTTGGAAGAACTGTTTCACTATGTCCAGTCTAATGGCATTAATCCTGTAAAATCACTTTTCGAGGGTAGATTTTCATAAGTGAAACATTATTAGTATCAAGGAGAAGGTAGGGACAGAAATAAGGATACAGCTTCTCTGTAAAGGTTTCTGTGAAAGTGTAGAGTAGGGCCATGTCTTCAAGGTTATAAAAAGACACGTGTCCAGCTTTATAATCGAGATAAACGCGGATGATGTTGGGGCTAATGCTGAGTTCCGTGCGCCAGGGCGAGGTGCATGCATAGTATTCATTGCCGTCCATCCGCCCAATGGCCCAGAAACCGTTCTCCGGATCCACTTTGATGATTCCTTTCCTCTGGATGGATTCTCGGGCCACACCTAAACACCAACTGCTCTGTCCCCTCACATCCACATCCCAGTGATGCTGGCCTGAGTTGAACCCCTCCAGTCCTAGCACTGAAACACAGGAGTCGAACCGCTCTGGGTTGTCTGGTAGCAGTTGTTTGATGGGGCTGTATCCCATCATCGTCAAATCCTGAGACAGAGACAGCCACGGGGCTGCTGTGTTTGGATCCAGAGTCACAGAGGCTGAAGAGACGGAGAATGACAAGTTAAAGCTGATCTCTTCAGTAAGTGATACATGTCAAACGACAGCATTGCTAGCCACACACACACACACACACACACACACACCCACTCACACACACACACACACTCTCTCACACACACACACACAAACACACACACACACACACCACACACACACAGAAACACACACACTCACACACATGCACACACTCACACATGCACACACTTACACACACATAGAACATAGAAAAGTACAGCACAGTACAGGCCCTTCGACCCACGATGTTGTGCCGTGGAATAATCCTAATCCAAAAATAAAATAACCTAACCTACATTCCCCTCAATTCACTGCTGTCCATGTACATGTACAGCACACACACACACACACACACACACACGCACGCACGCACGCCGCACGCACGCACACACGCACACTCACGCACGCACGCACACACACACTCACACACACACACTCACACACACACACACAAACACACACTCTCCCACACACACACACACACACCTGTATATGTGTCTAAAGTAGGTTTCAGAGACATTGAAAGCAGGTCATATCCTGGGGACGGTGATGTGGTGTTGCAGGCACAGTGGTCCTGTCACTGGGCTAGAATCCAAAATCCCAGGTAATGGTCTGTGGACCATAGCAGATAGTGGAACGTGAATTCAGTTGAAAAGTAAACTGGAATTAAAGGCTAGCCATAGAGTAACTAAGTAATTGTTGCCAACCTCAGGGGAGGGAAATACCATGTGATCCACTAACATCCTTCAGGGAAGGAAACCTGCCATCCTTACCTGGTCTGACCACATGTGACTCCAGACCCACAGCAATGTGGTTGACTTAACCAGCCTTTGAGAAATTAGGGATGGGCAATAAATGCCAGCAATGTTCAGAATAAAAGGAAAGTGTTCCTCCTGTCTGGACAGCAATCTGGAGGAGCCATTCACCTGTCTTTATATAACTTTTCTCATTTCTATTCCTACTAATTCCAATAATAATTGACTTTATCTAACACTGGTACCATCACAGAGCATAATCAGGTTAAATGTGGCATTAAGCTGAATTTTGAGTATATTTGGCACAAGGCCTATTCAAAGAGATAGGATTGAAGGAGAAAATACAGGTTCAGGGAGGGAATTCTTGAGTTCAGGTCCTCATCGGCTATAAGCACAGCCAGCAAGGACAGAGTGATGGGAATCGGGGCATTGGGGGGTGGTGAAAGGCTCAAGAGATTGGAATCAATGGAGCGCAGATTCCTCGGCGAGGTATGTGAGGCTGGATGAGATTACAGAGATAGGGTGATGGGTGGGGATGGGAGGTGGGGAGGTGTGAGATCGGGGAATTTGACAGTGGGCAGCATCTGGTGGAGCAGCAAGTCAATAAGAGGCAAGAACACGGAGGGCAGCCAGCTGGTATCACTGGCTGTGTCTGCAAGGAGCCAGTGGATACTTTGGTGGAATGGAGAATCATTCTGTGTGAACTGTTACAATTGCAGTATTGCCGGAACAAGAGTCAGGGTGAGTGAGTCAGGATAACAAGGGGGAATAGTGAATGGGATTTGGTGGGAGCTCAGAAAGCGAGGGCAGAATTTCAGACAGAGTGATTTTGGAAAGGTAAGGTAAACACAGCCAAACAGCAAGGGAGCTAGAATGGCCACGTTTGGAATTAGTGCACGTACCGCAGATGGATGAGTATGGGCAGGAATGGGGCAGTGTTACAGAGACACAAGGTGGTGGTTACGGTTACAGAAAATATTGAGGTCAGTGACCCACCAAGTAAACCCTGAAGGGTAATTGTGAGCAGCCTGGATCAGCACAATACTATGGTCAGGAAATGTCAAGCAAATCTCTTCGCTCGCAAGAGATTTGATTCCCGCGGTTTGATTAAAAATGAGAGTTACTATCACAGAAATTTCATATACCCAATAATCCATTTTCAGCTCAATTTATATATTATTTACTGAAGAAAATGCTGAAACAGGATTTAGTGTTTAATGGTAGAACATGCATACATATCTTCTATAGAATAGTTTATTAAGACCATAAGAAATTAGAAATAGGACTAGGCCGGTCGGCCCCTTGAGCCTGCTCTACCATTCAATCGGATCATGGCTGCTCTGACATTCCTCGCATCCACTTTCCTGCCCTTTACCTGCAACCCTCAATTCTCCAACTGATAAAGAATCTCTTAAATAGGTACAAGGACTCTGCACCACCACCCCGCCTCCCCACCACAGCCCTCTTTTTGTTTTCTTTATTCATTTACAGGATGAGGGTGTCAATAGCTAGGCAGCTAGCGTCCATCTTGCCCAGTTAAGAGTCAGCCACATTGCAATGTGTCACATATAGGTCAGGCCAGGGAAAGCTGGTAGTTTCCTTCTCTAAAGGACATGAGTGACCCAGATGGGTGTTTCCAATGGATTCACACTCATCACTAGACTCTTAATTCCACATCTTTTTGATTAAATTCAAATTCCACCATCTGTGGTGATGTGATTCGAACTCAAGATCCCAGAGCATTCTGGATGTGAGATTGCTCGCTGAGCTGGAAGGTTAGTTTTCAGATGTTTCATCACCATTCCAGGTAACATCATCAGTGAGCCTCCGACGAAGCTCTAGAAGCATGGCATTCCAACCGGAACTCCATCAACAAACACATTGATTTGGAGCCAATCTACCATCCTCTGAGAAAAAGAACAGGAAATGACATCACCAACGCAGGAAATGACATCACCAACCCAAGGAAACCTAATCAGATAAATAGAAAGCGGGACATAACACCAGCGCTTCGTCGGAGGCTCACTGATGATGTTACCTAGAATGGTGACGAAACGTCTGAAAACTAACCTTCCAGCTCAGCGAGCAAACTCACATCCAGAACCTCAACCTGAGCTACAAACCTCAAAACTCGCTATCCCAGAACATTATCCAGGTCCCTGGATTAAGAGTACAGCAATAATACCACTTGGGCCATCCCCTCCAATCACCTCTATGTTCCAAAGACTCATAACCCTCTGATAGAAGAAATTCCTCCTCCTCTCAGTCTTAAATTGGTGCTCCTTTATTCTAACAGTGTGCCCTCTGGTCCTAGAATCTCCCACGAGGGGAGGCCTCAGCTCAGCATTTATTCTGTCAAGCCCCTTAAAAATCCTGTATGTTTCAATGAGATCACCTCTCATTCCTCTAAACTCCAGTGAGTGGAGTCCCAACCTGTTTAGCCTTTGCTAATAAAACAGACCCTCCATACAGGGGATCATCCTAGTGAACGTTCTCTGAGCTGCCTCCAATGAAATGGTATCTTTCCTTAAATGAGCAACCGTAACTACTCATACTACTCCAGAAATGGTCTCACCAGCACAGCCTTATCTACTGCATCTGATGCTCCCATTGAGGTCTTCTCTACGTCAGTGAGGCCAAACGTAGACTAGGTGACCGTTTCGACGAGCATCTTTGCCTGGCCTATAACAACCAGCCTAACCTCTTGATCACCACCCATTTTCTACCCCTGCCTGCCACTCCTCCCCCACTCCTTGTCTGACATGCCCATCCTTGACCTCCTCTAGTGTCACAGTGATTCAGAACGCAAATTTGAGGGACAACACCTTATCTTCCACCTGGGCACCCTACGGCCCAGAGGGCTTAACACTGAGTTTTCTCATTTCAAATGACCTTTCCACCCATCCCCTGGATCCCTTTCCAGCCCCATTTCCTGCCTTCCGTTCCACCTCCTGACCCTCCCTTCCAGCTACCAACTGGATTCATCCCTCCCATTGATCAACCAGGTTGTACCTATTACCAGTGTCCACCTATCACTACCATTCTGCTACATCCCCTCCCCAGCTCTTTATCTGCAGCTACCCCTATACCCACATCCAGTCCTGAAGAAGGGTGATACCCGAAACATTGACTGTTCCTTTACTCTAGATGCTGCCTGTGTCCTTCCAGCCTCCTGTTGTCTACTTTGGATTCTAGCATCTGCAGTTTTATTTTGTCTCTAAGCATCTTGAACAGTTGCAGTAAGATTTAATGGAATCTGTCCCTTCATTCTATAATGTCAGAGCTGAAGAGTTTTACTGCTGGATAGAAATTTATTGCTGATATGATACACACCTGCATTGATAATGTTCAGCATCTTCTTCCAGACTTTGTATTGTAAAGATCCAACATAGCAACCGACGTTAATCATAGCAGAGACTGTCTCCGGGCATTGGGGAGCGTAGTTCACTCTGTAATGTGACAATGTGTTGGAGGTGTTAATGTTGTGCTCTTTCAGACCTCACTCTTCTACTTTGAAAATCAGGAACTGCCTGATTTAAACTCAGCCTCTCCCTGAGATGGAAGCAAGCAACTTAAGAATCGAAACAAGGGGAAAGAATTTAACTATCACTTGAGCTGTTCTTAAGGATCTTTTGCATTTTTTGAAACATAATGTGAATGCAACATCATTGATTCTAACTGACTAAGAAACTCCATTACTGTGGCCTGCAGCTGAGAGTTGGCTGGCTGCCTTCATTGAAGTGGATTGTACTCCATTATCCTGTGAGATATGAAGCTCCAGCATCATCTCTTTGCTTTCATTTTCTGTGCCTCCATAAATAATCATTATCCTCAATCTCTCTTCCCAACTTTCCCCAGCTTCTTTTATGATCAGTGCAAGTGGAATCTCAAATCAACACAATCCTTTCCTTTAAATTCTGCTGATGTCCTGACAAGACTCAACTCAAAGTCCCTGAACCCTGCGGCCAATGAGCTATTTCTGTAGTGCAGCCATAAGTTGTGAAGTGAAACAGTCACTTTATACAGATTCCACATTACAACAGTGACTGTACACCTCAAGTAGCTCATTAGCTGTAAAGCACTTTGAGATGCTCTGTGGTGATAACCGGTGTGCCAAATAAATTCAAGCACCTGTGAAACAACAATGGCCAGGCCATCTCAGTTTAAATATTAGTCAGGGCACTGGGAAGAACTCCCTGCTCACGGTGGCTGTGAGGCCTCCCATGTCTATCTAATGGGGCAGACGTGGCCTCAGTTTAACATCACAGCTGTGAGATGGCACCTTGAAGGTTTGAGAGTAGATTTGTAGCTCAGGTTGTGGATGTTGTGGTTGGTTGGCTCGCCGAGCTGGTTTGATGTTTCACAGATGTTTCATTGCCCTGCCGGATAGCATCATCAGTGACGGCATCTTCAAAAAATAGCAGAGCTGGATGTCCTGATCAGACCCTGCTGTGCTCAGTTTCTCAGTGCTCAGCTAGGGTAAGGTATGAGATTCCCAACTAAAACCTTTTGGCTCAAACGTTAAATTGCTTCTGCTAGGGAGCAGCTTAGATGAGGCTCAGCTCCCAGATTTCGATATTGGGGTTTCCCAACTGCTTGGAGAAAGAGGTCAGTTAGCCTCACCCCGAATCTTCTGTCCATCAACTTCACCCGAAAATTTTGTTCCTCAACCTCTCTCTAACCTTCTGACCATCAACTCCATCGTAACCTTCTGTTCATCAACCTCACATAACCTTCTATCCATTAACTCCATCCTAACCTTCTGTTCATCAACCTCACATAATCTTCTATCCATTAACTCCATCCTAACCTTCTGTTCATCAACCTCTCTCTAACCTTCTGACCATCAACTCCATCCTAACCTTCTGTTCATCAACCTCACATAACCTTCTGTCCATCAACTCTATCCTAACTTTCTGTTCATTAACCTCACAATGCCTTCTATCCATTAACTCCATCCTAACCTTCTGTTCATCAACCTCACAATACCTTCTATCCATTAACTCCATCCTAACCTCCTGTTCATCAACCTCACATAACCTTCTATCCATTAACTCCATCCTAACCTTCTGTTCATTAACCTCACATAACCTTCTGTCCATCAACTCTATCCTAACCTTCTGTTCATCAACCTCACATAACCTTCTGTCCATCAACTCCATCCTAACCTTCTGTTCATCAACCTCACATAACCTTCTGTCCATCAACTCCATCCTAACCTTCTGTTCATCAACCTCACATAACCTTCTGTCCATCAACTCTATCCTAACCTTCTGTTCATCAACCTCACATAACCTTCTGTCCATCAACTCCATCCTAACCTTCTGTTCATCAACCTCACATAGCCTTCTGTCCATCAACTCCATCCTAACCTTCTGTTCATCAACCTCACATAACCTTCTGTCCATCAACTTCATCCTAACCTTCTGTTCATCAACCTCACATAACCTTCTGTCCATCAACTCCTTCCTAACCTTCTGTTCATCAACCTCACATAACCTTCTGTCCATCAACTCTGTCCTAACCTTCTGTTCATCAACCTCACATAACCTTCTGTCCATCAACTCCATCCCAACCTCCTGTTCATCAACCTCACATAACCTTCTGTCTATCAACTCTAACCTAACCTTCTGTTCATCAACCTCACATAGCCTTCTGTCCATCAACTCCATCCTAACCTTCTGTTCATCAACCTCACATAACCTTCTGTCCATCAACTCCATCCTAACCTTCTGTTCATCAACCTCACATAACCTTCTGTCTATCAACTCCATCCTAACCTTCTGTTCATCAACTCCATCCTAACCTTCTGTTCATCAACCTCACATAACCTTCTGTCCATCAACTCTATCCTAACCTTCTGTTCATCAACCTCACATAACCTTCTGTCCATCAACTCCATCCTAACCTTCTGTTCATCAACCTCACATAACCTTCTGTCCATCAACTCCATCCTAACCTTCTGTTCATCAACCTCACATAACCTTCTGTCCATCAACTCCATCCTAACCTTCTGTTCATCAACCTCACATAACCTTCTGTCTATCAACTCCATCCTAACCTTCTGTTCATTGGCACTGGGTCAGGTGTCTGACATCCACCTCTGTGACCTCTCGCATAGTGATGGAGAGTGGAACAGGGAAGAAGATAATCAGGGAGTCAGGCAATATTATGAAAATAAGGGGTGGCCAGGAACTGTTCATACCTTTCTCTTGTTGCTGGAAGATTCTGAAAGAGAAAACAGAAAGGATGAAATGCTGAGTAAGGGAGACAAGTTTGTTCGTCCATTACCAAAAATTCTGAAGTACACGGTGAGCCAATCAGGTCTTTTCTGATGAAACTTGATGACATCTGAGAGCCAAATTCAAGTAACAGACTGGCAAGCGATGAGTTTTATTTATTTACACTTTCATTCATGGGATGTGGGTGTCTCTGGCTAGGCCAGCATTTATTGCCCATAAGGTGACCACATCGCTGTGGGTCTGGAGTCAAATGTAGGCCAAGCCAGGTAAAGATGGAAGTTTTCTTCCCCAAAGGACTTTAGTTAAACCAGGAAAGTTGATGTTTCGGTTCGGGGCCCTTCTTCAGCAATTTCTGAAGAAGGACCCCAACCCGAAACATCAGCTTTCCTGTTCCTCTGATGCTGTCTGGCCTGCTGCGTTCCGCCAGCTCCACACCGTGTTCTCTCGGTTTCCAGCATCGGCAATTCTTACTATCTCTTAGCTAAACCAGGCTGTCCTTTCCTGATAATCAGCAATGGATTCATGGTTTACGAATTATTGTAATGATTCTACCATCTGCCAAGCCAGGATTTGAACCTGGGTCCCCAGAACATTATCTGGGTCTCTGAACTAACAGGTCAGCAATAATACCATTAGGTCATTGCCTCCCAAATGTTACTCTTAATCTAAAGTAAACAATGTTTCACTAAGGCAGGTAGTAAAGAGAACAAAGTTTCAGTGATTTTGAACAAACCAAAATAAAATTTACCAAACAGAGAAAAAAAAGCAATCCAATGTACAGACAATGCGTAGATATACTATATTTGTATTTACAATGTAGAATAAATTATATACTCCAATATCCAGGATTGCAATGAAGTAAAAGTAATGCACCCAACGATCTGAGGCGGAATACCTCATTGAGAACATTAAATAGCGTTGTAGTGCTCATGATTCCTCAGTGTCTGCATCGACACTTCTGTTCACCACCAGAACCTAACCAGCGCCTCACCTCAAACTGTTTTGTCAGATTTAACAGTGTGCAAATTGATTACTGACATTAATGCCATCGCCAAACATTGATGTGGTGATGGCGGAGGTGGAGTCGAACTTGGGCCAGTGTGGTACCCAGCAGCATCGGTGGCCTCTGCATTGGCAAGGTCCATCGGGCACTCAGTGGTGAGGGCATTGGTGGAGGCGAGATGGCACCAAAGAGTTGGAGACGTTGGCTCCAGCGGTGGTGAAGGGGTCTTGTGCGTGACCACCAGGCCCATGGCCCATGATGGAGCACTTAACAAGAAGGACTGGAAAGGTGAACACATTTCTCGTTACTCCTTTGTCCTTCTGCCTTTATATGTGACATTTGGTTTCTTTTTCTGTGTTTTAAGATGGAGAGCGGTGACACAATACAACATGTATTTTGTAACAATAAATAAATCAATCAATCAAATATGGTGTGTTACAAAAGGAGCATAACATGGAGGATGTTAAATAAAAGGATGTTAAATTAATCCTGCATTCCAACATTCTGCTGGCTGGTTTCCCTCCACCCTGTGACCTCATGCTCTCTGAGCTGCTGTTACTCACCAGTAAGAAAACAGCTGAGTCCTTTTGACTGAGCTCACTCTCGATTGACTGAATGGTGGCCCCTAAAGAGGATATATCCTCAGAGACCTCCTTGATTTTTTGCGTCATTAACTGAACATGATGCTCTTCCTCCTTTCGGAGATTGTTCATTAAAATCTTCTCTTCATTGTGAAGGAAAGAGTGAAGCTTCTGAAATTCCTGTTTGATCTGTTTCTCAGTTCCTGAAGCCTGGTTCTGTTAGAAACCGAAAACAGCTTGAGTCTGAAGAAGTAAGCGCAAAACACTGCAGATGCTAACAATCTGAAATATAACAGAAGGCGCTGGAGAAACTCAGCAGGTCTGGCAGCATCCATGGAGAGAAATCAGAGTTAACATTTCAGGTCGAGTGACCCCTCCTCAGAATTCTTCAGGTATGATATAACTCTCCTTCAGAGCTCATCTGAAGCAGAATCATATCAGACTTGGAACATTACCATTTTTCTCCCTCCACAGATGCTACCAGATCTGCTGAGTTTCACCAGCACTTTCTCTTCATATTTTGAGTCTAAAGAATTTGCATATAGTTGATCCTTTCGGATTGGGTGGAAAGCTAATTCCAGTGTGAGATGTTTTTGGGGTTAGGGACTAGTGAAATGAGTTTTAGGTTTGGCGGATTATTGCGATGAGAAGATGATACATTTACTGGAGGGTTATATTTGTGGGAGAGTTATCCCTGGTAAATTACAGGCTGTTTTTGCCAGGATCTGGATCAGTCACAGCTGGGAGTGTGAGTCAGTCAGCAAACACAGCCAAAGAAAACACTGAACAATAACTAGTTTTACATCTCTCAGACCCAAACAAGCCCAGCCTGCGATCAATGGGTGACGAGGAGATGCTGTGAGGGAGAACAGCAGGGGAACAAAGGGTGCACACAGACACTATATTGTTCCTGAGAAGGGATCGTGGGACATAATGTGTTGGCAACATCCCATTCTCCTTCACATTGTAATCCAGATCTGGTAAGCTGTGGTTCGGCGGAATGAGAAATGTTACGTTGCACATTTGGAGTCAACGTCAATCTTGAACCATGGTCTATCAACATGAAAATGAAAGCAAAGTTCTGACAATGCTAGAAATTGGAGATAAAAATAAATAGTTGTAGAAAAGAGCCATGCCAGACTGGAACGCTACTCTGTTTCTCTCTCCATAGATGCTGCTAGAACTGCTGAGTTTCTCCAGCTTTTTCTGTTTTAATTATAGTGCTTTTATATCACACTGGCTCAGGATTCAGTTAAAGCAAACAAACTCTGAAATGAGAGACACTCATCATCCAATCTTGTAGTTCACTGCTAAACATATTTCCTAAGGAGCTTAAAATGTTAACTCTGCTCACAGGGCCTATCCTCCAGCTTCGGAGGGGTTACCATAAACCATGCCTGCCTTTTTTTCCCCTCTCTCTCTGGGCTCCAGATCCATCTACTCAACTCACTTCTTCCTCAACCAGCTTCAGCATAAACGCCACCCTTCCCAAACTGCGATCAGTTCTGAAGAAGAGTCACTGGACCTGACACTTTAACTCTGTTTCTCTCTCTACCGATGGTGCAAAATCTGCTGAATTTCTCCAGCAATTTCTGTTTAAGGTTCAGGATTCCAACATCTTCAGTCTTGTGTTTTATTTAATTGACATGGGCCTGCTTTATAAGATCCACCAATATCATAATGTTATTTGATCATGGGATATGGGCATCACTGTCTGGGCCAGTATTTATTGGCCATCCCTTGCTGCTTATTGAGAAGCTGGGGCTGAGCTGCCTTCTTGAACAGCTGCTGTTTTTGTGCTGTAGGTTGATCCACAAAGCTCTAAGGGATGGAATTCCAGGATTTTGACCTAGTGACACTGACAGAATGGCAATATATTTCCATGACAAGATGGTGAGTGGTGTGGAGGGGACCTTATTGGGGGTGGTATCTTCTGCTCTTATCATCATAGATGGAAGTGGTCATGGATTTGAAAAGTAGTTGCTGCTTTTTATATTGTGCCCCCTTCTGATCTGTTATGTGCCTTTAGACAATTATGTGACTTTTATTTTAGTCTGATACTAACTCTAACATTTCTGGTTAAGCACAGATGTTGGGTCTGTCCCTTGAAATGTTTGTTACTCATTGGAATGTATCTATTCCATGCTTTCTGAAATATTTCCTTACATGTCTGTCACTTCAACCCCTTCAAGCCTTCATAATGATCCTTATTTAATTTTTAAAAATAGTCTGGAGGCCATTCTTCTCTCCCTCAAAGTGAATGTAAAATTCAGTCGTATTGTGCTTGCTGCTGATTAGCTGGACCTTCACTCTGACATCATTAATTAACCCCAATTCACTGCACAATACCAGATCTGGCATTATCTGCTCTCTGATTGGGTCAAGTATGTGCTGGGCAAAGAATCTCTCCAATGGGTTTACATATTCTGGGTTCTTACTGTTAAGGCTGACTACACCATCAACACAAGTTGTTCATTTCTACTTGAACTGTTACTACATCTTGGTTTTCTGAACTATACTCATTCCTCTCTATTGCATAAATATCATCATTAACTAATTGAGCCACCCCTCCACCTTTTCTTAGCTTTCTGTTCTTCCTAAACGAATCTCTTCAAGATTCGGTTGTCATCCACATCACCTTCAGCAATGTTTCTATAATAGCTTCCAGCTTGTACTTATTCATTTCTGTTTGCATTCTCAGTTCATTTGTTTTATTTCAAATGCTGTGAATTGAGATACAGACTTACATAGAAACATAGAAAAGAGCAGCATGGTGGCTCAGTGGCTAGCACTGCTACCTCACCACATCAGGAACCTGGGTTCAACTCCACCCTCAGGCAACTTTCTGTGTGAAGTTTGCACATTCTCCCCGTTTCTGCATGGGTTTCCTTCGGGTGCTCCGGTTTCCTCCCAGGTTAAGTGGATTGGCCATGCTCAATTGCCCATAGTCTGCAGGCCAGGTGGGTTAGCCATGGGAATTGCAGAGTTACAGGGGTTCGGGTTGGGTTTGGGGTTTCAGTCTGAGTGGGATGTTTTTTTGGATAGATCAGCGTAGACTCAATGGGCTGAATAGCCCACTTCCAGACTGTGGGCAGTTTATAAAAAAATAGGAGCAGGACTCCCTTTGAGTCTGCTCCATCATTCAACCTGATCACAGCTGATCACCTAATGATTCCCCTGTTCCGGCTTTCTCCCCATACCCTTTGATCCCTTTAGCCGTGAGAACTATTTCTAACTCCCTCTTGGAAACATTCAATGTTTTTGTCAGAGCTACTTTCTGCAGCGGAGAATTCCACAGGCTCACCACTCTCTTGGTGAAGAAGTTTCTCTTCATCACTGTCCTAAATGGCCTACCCTGCATCCTTAGACTGTGACTCCCAGACCTGGCCTCCCCACCCACTGGGAACACCCTGCCTGTGTTTATCCTGTCCAGTGCCTGTTAGAATTTTATTGGTTTCCATGAGATCCTTCCTCAAGCTTCTGAACACCAATGAATATAACCCAAACTAATCCAGTCTTTCTTCAGGTTTAACCTTTTGCCCTTTTAGCATTCCCTCATTCTGTCTATCGCATTCTGTTTTATACATTCCTCTACTAATGCCTTTCTCTTATTGATTGGCTTCACTCTCATATCGATAATTTTCTGAAATTTCCACTGGTCAGTTTAAGGTTGTTCTCTCCATCCCCATTGTACAGTCCCAGCAGCATTTGGGTAGAGACCATGCAGTGAATCACACTGTCACTGGGACTGGTGCTATTACCCCATGAACCAGGACCCAGTTATCCCACATCAGTCTGTGATCACCCACTCATCTCTTTATTCTTAGGCAGTTTGCACATGGTTCAGAGAATAATCCAGGGATTTGAGGACCGGCTGATGAATTTAGAACTCTTCACCTCATTCAGACTGTATAGAACCTCCTTTTTCTTGTATATGTCATCAGGACCTGCAAAAACCACAATGACTGGATCCTTCCCCCGCATTGCAACTTCCTGTCCAACCCTGAGCAGATGTGCCGAATCCTAACATCAGACAGTCAACACAACCATCTGAACTGTCACTCTTTGATGCACAGAATGATGTCAATCTCCCTCAATATATCACCCCCTACTAACACTATGTTCACCCTTGTGCTCCTCACTTGAATGGCTTCCTGTGCTACGGTACCCACAGTTAGTTCAATTATTCACCCTGTCATCCCCACTCTCACACAGACCAGCTGAAAGAATCAGAGACCTGGCAGGTAATCAGGCTCGCTGTACTGCAGCCTTCTTGGTCCCTCGCTCACAATCACGCTCTCCAATCCTTCACCACTGACTGAATCAGAAGACCTTGTCTTAAGAATTACAACCGCATTCTGGTACAAAGCATCCTCCCCGTCCCTCATAGATTGGACTGTCTGAAGTTCAGCCTCTTCAAAACTGAAGCTCCTCAAGCCTCATCCACTTCCCACAGAGCTGTTTGCTCTGGATCATACTTGCACCCAGGAGACATGACATGCTGCAGCTGTGACACATCACCCATTCTGCCATCCTTAATGCAGTCTCAATAATTATTTAGTCACTTTATTCAAATACTTATTTTATGTTTTTACATATTTTATTAACCTTACCACCAGTTGCTATACTATTTTGAACCTTAGGGATAGAATTAAATTCAGTCAACAGCCAGCTATTGTATAATGCCACATGCTGACATTCCCGCTGCAGCGGAGCTAATCCCAAAGTGCCTCTCACCTTAAATGTATGTCCTCTAGTTTTGGACTCCTGTACCCTGGGGTAAGACCTTGACAAATTACTCTATCCATTGCCCTCATGATTTTATGAACTTCGATAAAGTCACCCCTCAGCCTCTGATGCTCCAGGAAAAATAGCCTGAGCCTATTCAGCCTCTCCCCATAGCTCAAATCCTCCAACCATCAGCAACATCTTTGTAAATTTGTTCTGCACCCTTTCAAGTTTCACAACATCCTTCCTATATCAGTGGCCTCACCATTAGTCCCATTGTGAGTCTCCTACCTGAAAGTACAGTGAAAGTACGTGATGAGCAGAGATCAAGGAGGAGCTGAAAGGATCAAATTAGTGAATTGTGTGGCTAGAGACCATTGAACTGCCTTCACAGGTTTCCCCTCCACCCACAGCACCAATGTTTTTAAATCTATTAATGTGTGCAAGGGCACTTCTAAGAGGGCCAGAGCTTTAATGAGTAGAGTTATATGTCAACAGTTCAATGCAGCTGGAGTTTATTTATCTGTAATAAATGGTAATCATTATTAAGTACAGAAACCTGGTTGGTGTTTACTGCCAACTTGAGTGTAAAGGAAAGGTAAATGGGCACTTTTGCATTATTTTAACTGAATCTTTAAGGTTTGTGAAGACTCCTGGAATAGTGGGGCTTGACTTCCAAAGTCACCCCCACAGTGCAGTGTGAGGCTCAATATTCATTCTGGCGGATATTAGTCAAGATGTGCAATTTTCTTTTGTTACCTTCACTGAATATTTATTGGCATCTGTGATAATTTGCAATGTTAACCTCATCCACATTTCAGTACAGTTGGTGCTTTACTTGTCTATTTCTGCTTTGCAGATTTTGTTGTTTATATGTAACATTTGAACTATCAGCCCATGCGTGGAGCACTTTGCGAGAGAGTGCACACTAGGCCACCTAAAACGACAAAACTGCAATTTCACACACATTTGTTACAACCATAATCTTATTCGCTTGTAGGCCACAGATTAGGAATTCTAATTTTGAATAGGCACAGAAGGTTTAGCTTTATTTAAGAATGAGGCTTACTGAACCTAATCTTCAAAGTTAGTTCTGCAAGGAGCAATTGAGTCTAATTGCAGGGAACTTACCTTGACATGCTTTAAGGTGAGCTCATACTCATTTCTGATTGCACTGAATTTCACCACCCTGGATTTTAGCGACTTTATCAGGATCTTCAACTCTTCCTGGAAGAATAATTGTTTGAAAATTCAGTTTTATAATGTTTCATTGCGTAAAACAAGAGGAAGAGAGTATGGGTATGATAACAAAGCTCAGGCTTGAGGACTACAGACAAGCGTCAGGGACCAATGTGTTCAACAGAGATTACTGAAGCTGACACATTAAGGTTCTATTTTTACATGACTACAGGATGCAGCTGCAAATTATACTAATTTTGACACTTTGAATTTCTCTCATTGATGCTTTAAATAAATAAATGGTTACAAATTACCATTGTGGTGCTCGTAAAAACACTCACGCATTGTCACTGACAATTTCTCTGCAAGTGGAGAAGTGCATTTGGGGTAAATGAGTGAATAGAGCCACAGGGTCAGCATCATAAAGTTCTAAAGCAGGAAAAAGACCTCCTGGCCCATTGGGCCTGTGCCAGCCAAAAACAACTACCTCACTACAGACTTCCCAAACCTGCTGGGCACACCAAAGGACAGCAGTTTGAGAAAGTCTGGCTAGCTTTGGGCATCTATTCAAAGGGCTAGTAATACAAGAATGGTCATAATTCTAAGTGAGTGACATGAAAAATTATGTTCCCAATCACTTGCAAGATGCATTGAAGATCTATTTAACATCGATTCAATTTAAAGAGGCAGATAAATACATAGGGAGTGATTTTGATTCTAGAAGTTGGATGAAAATGGGCAGATGGCCAACTTAACCTGAGATTAGTTACACTCTGTGGAAAGGCCACATGAAAAATTCCTAGAGTCAACAGATGCTTTAGGTCAGGCAGCTGAACCCAAACCTGTCAAGGTGCTAATTCATGTTGTAAAATACTAATCATAACATTACCAGAATATGAGAAACCAATGAGGATAATTCCTTACATGTCACCTTCCAAATCCATAACCACTTTTATCTAGAAGCACAAGGGCAGCACCCCCTGCAAGTTCCCCTCCAAGCCACTCACTTTCCTGACATGGAAATATATCACCATTCCTTCATTGTCATTGGGTCAAAATTCTGGAATTCCCTCTCTAAGGGCATTATGGGTCAATCTACAGCACATGGACTGCATCGGTTGAAGAAGGCAGCTCACCCCCACCTTCTCAAGGGGCAACTAGGGATGGACAATAAGTGCTGGCCCAGACAGTGACACCCATGCTAGAGGAGACCGCATTGTGAGCAGAGAATGCAGTAGACCAGATTCTGGGAACTGCAGGTGGAGTGTTGCTTCACCTGGAAGGTATGTTTGGGCCCTTGGATACTGGGGAGGGAGGAGGTAAATGGACAGGTGACAGGGGAAGGTGCCGTAGGGCTGTGGGGAGGTGTTGGGGGTGAAGGAAGTGTGGACCAGGGTGTCCCGGAAGGAACTGTCCCTGTGGAACGCAGATAAGGGAGGGAAGTGGAATATGTGTCTGGTGGTGGCACCTTGCTAGAGGTGGCAGAATTGGCACCTGATGGTGCTCTGGATGTGGATGCTGGTGGGATGGTGGGTAAGGACAAGGCGAAGCCTATTGCTGTTGCAGGAGGGAAGAGAGGGGGTGACGGCGGAAGTGCGGGGAATAGGTCAGACCCAATTGAGGGCCCTGTCGACCACGGAGCTGGGGAATCCTCGATTGAGGAAGAAGGTGGGCATTTTGGAGGCTTCCTTGTCGAAGTTGACCTCATCTGAACATGTGCAACAGAGACGAAGGAACTGAGAGATTGGGATGGAGTCTTTACAGGAAGCAGGGTGCGACAATGTATCGTCCAGGTAGCTGTGGGAGATGGTGGTGTGAGGAATGTTCCATGTACCCCATGAAGTGACAGCCTAACTGGGGCCCATGAGGGTACCCATGGCCACCCCTCTGACTTGAAGAAAATGAGATGAGTTAAAAGAGAAGTTATTGAGGGGAAGGATGAGTTCGGCCCAGTGGAGGAGAGTGGTGTTAGATGGTGATGGTTCAGGTCCTTGTTCCACGAAGAAGCAGAGAGACTTAAGACCGTCCTGGTGGGGAATGGACGTGTAAAGGGATTACACATCCATGGTAAGCAGGAGGTGATTGGAACCTGCAAACTGGAAGTAAACACTGCTGGGAACTAAAGGAATTAGGTCCAGAGGAAATATGGGAAAATGGTAGAGGGGTAAAATTTGTGATGCAGGCTGAAATCATTGTAGTGATAAGACAGGATATTGTTATGAAGGTGTGGTTTTTGAAATGTAATCCAATTGACTGAACATATGTTGGAACCTTGAACTTTTTAAAAAGAATACTCTTCTTAGTCAAGAATGCTCACTTCTAGAGCAACAATGTTGCAGCTGCAAGGGACAGAGATTGGATGGAGATAACCCATCCACAAGGCTTCCAATAAGACATCACTTAGACCCATTCTGCGAGTGGAATGAAGCATCTAAAACTAAATGGGCATTAAGAGGTTTTAATGGGGAATTGTAACGTTCAGGTAGATTGGTGTATGTCAGAAATACAATGAATGTCTTGAGTGTGTCTGAAATAGTTTTCTGCAACAATAAATGAATAGACAGCATGAGATTTAGTGCAATGAACAGTCATAAAGACTTCATTACAGCCTAATGCTGCATAAACATTTATCAAAGAGTGATCATAATATGATCAAATTCAGTACAATGTCTGAAAGAGAGAAAAATGTGAAACAGCTGCTAAGAGTCTAGTTTTGGGTGAGACTGACCTCAGTGTGCTAAGACACTGTTCACAATAAAAACCAAAGGAACTGCAGATGCTGTAACTCAGCATCAAAAACAAAATTGCTGGAAAAGCTCAGCAGGTCTGGCAGCATCCGAAAAGAAAAATCAGAGTTAATGTTTCGGGTCCAGTGACCCTTCCTCAGACAGGACCCGAAATGTTGACTCTGATTTTCTCTTCACAGAGGCTGCCAGACCTGCTGAGCTTTTCCAGCAACTTCTGTTCACAATAAACTGGACAAATTTCTCAGTGTGGAGTGAGAGTGGGAGGTGGTGGAAAATGAATTTGACACGATAAATACAACAAAAAGGGGTTGTCTGAAGACATAAAAGGCAAGATAAAACTTGACAACTTCTAGCACAGTTTCAAAGTTTGCAGATGATACAAAATCTGGAAGTCTTTTTGTGATTAGGAATGTAGTGTAGAAGTTCAAGAGAACAGAGACAGGTTGGGAAGGCAAGCAACAAATCACATTTAATGCAGACAAGTGTGAAGTGATTCACTTAGTTAGAATATGGAGAGACAAAATAAATTACAGAATATAATGAGAAATGAGATGCAGGAGCAGAGGGACATGGCTGCTTAAAGTGTTGACATTACTGAGGGTGGCAGGACAAATGAGGGAGTGGGTAATGAAAATCAAGGGTAGCTGAAGAGTCCTTGTAGGTTAATATTTTATCTCACCCTGACATTATAAGGAGAAAGAGGAGTTTAGGCCACCCGTAACCAGGACAGCTGTTGGAATACTGGCAATGTCACAAGTAATTCCAGATCACCGACCAACATTCCGGTTCAAATTGCCGAACTTTAAATCCAATGAGGGGATGGGGAGCTGTCATAAATTGAAAACTCGCCTAAAGACAGTCATTATTATCAGGAGCTGTCTGGTTTCCTAATGCCTTCAGTGAAGGGAAACCGGCTGACGTACAGGGACTCCAAGCCCAGGGCAAATGTAGTTAATTGATTTTTAAATGCCTTCTGGGAATTAAGGATGGGCAATAAATGCTAGTCTAGCCAGTGATGTCTGCATTACTGAGGAATTCCTACACATAGATGAACACTGGTCAGTAGCCAATTGCACTTGAAAAATGGTGTAGGGTAATCCGGAACATCAAGCCCCCCCACACTATGACAGGCTGGTCACTGACTGGAACCAACGACCTCTCACTGGAGCTTGATTAAGGGCACACAGTTTCTAAATCAGGAGTGTCTCATTTAAGATGGAGATGAGGAGGAATTTCTTCTCTCAGAGGTTCTTAAGTTTGTGTTATGGGAATTTGCTTGCTCCAGAGAACTTTGGAGACTGGGGTATTGAGCTAGACAAGGAGACAGAGAATAGACAGGAAAATTGAAGCAACACCAAAGCCTGATCAGCCACATTTGTGTAGAATGGCACAGTGGGTTCAAGGGGTTATTTCTGCTCCTATATTGTATGAATCTACATTCCTATGAAGACCCATTGGCTAAAAGCCCATCTCATAAACACTTGAAAAGTTAAAGTCGTAGCTCCAAACTTTAAAAACATAATGCTGCTGGCTATCTTTTTCTGATGGGTTTCCAGGAGCACTATACTCACATCAGATCATCCCTCAAAGATGCTATGCAAGTTAACAGAGTTGTAAAGAAGGCGTATGGTGTGTTGGCTTTCATGAGCAGCGGATTGGAGTTTAAGAGCTGTGAGGTTATGCTGCAGCTCTATTAAACTCTGGTTAGACCATACTTGGAATATTGTGTTCAGTCCTGGTCACCTCATTAGAGGAAAGATGTGAAAGCTTTAGAGAGAGTGCAGAGAAGATTTACGAAGATGCTGTCTGGGCTAGAGGGCAGATCTAATCAGGAAAGGTTGAGGGCGATAGCGCTTTTTCTCATAGGAGCAAAGAAGGATGAGAGGTGACTTGATAGAGGTGTACAAGATGATGAGAAGGCTTATATGGAGTGGATAGTCAGAGACTTTCTCCCAGGGCGGAAATGACTATTATAAGGGGGCATTATTTTATGGTGATTGGAGGAAGGTATCGGGGAGATGTCAGAGGTAGGTTCTTTACACAGAGAGTGGTGAGCGTGTGGAATGTGCTGCCGGCAGTGGTAGTGGAGCCAGATACTTTAGAGACTTTTAAGCGACTCTTGGATAGGCACATGGAAAACAGTAAAATGTACGGTATGCAGGGTAGTTTGATCTTAGTAGGATAATAGGTTGGCACAACATCGTGGGCCGAAGGGCCTGTACTGTGCTGTATGTACTACGTTCTATGTGCGGACAGGGCCATTTGCAATGGGGAAAAGGATAGGGCAGCTCAACTGGAATTCTAAAACAGAGCAGTGCGCTGCATGGCCTGTCTGTTTTTCTGATGTCTGTAATAACTGTGTAATATTCCTCTGGAAAGTTATTCATTGTTACACAATGATACAATGGATCTGGTTCAGTTGGCAGATTTTCAATTCCAGGACAAAAAAAAGGAAAAATATATTTTCAACAGACCTTTCAGACCAGCACATTGCCAACAGTTTCTTCAGCATTCCATTCTGCGTAGTTAATGCCTACCCTCTCCTAGCTCCCATTCAGGCAGTGCGCTGTTTAGGTATGAGGGTGTGCCTGTAATTACTGCTGCTAGGTACCTGGGCAGCAGGCTGCCCCCTCCCTTACTGATCCTTACAATCACCATACCTTTGATTCTTTAGTTGCTTCCTCCAAAGGGCGACATTTATGGTTTTCATGCTTGCTCGAATGCAGGCAAACAACACACATCACCTCCTGGTCTTCTTGACAGAACAGCTTCAGGACCTCCTTGTGTAGGCTGCAGACTGGGTCTGCATGACCCACCTCCTGTTCTTTTGTAAACTCCTTCAGGAAAGACTCCACAATGTTGGCCAGGGTGCGATTCCATTTTAAATCTTTGGTGGAATATATTTCTCTGCAAACAGGACACTCAGAGTTCCTTTTCTTCTTCCAGTAGCTCATCAGACATGCCCAGCAGAAATTGTGTTGGCATGGGGGAGAGACAGGGTTCTTGAAGATATCCTGACAAATCGGGCACGAGAGCTCATCTTCCAGCCAGGATATCTTCCCTCCTGCTTCCATTTCTCAAAAAGATGTTATTCTTCCTGTTGATAGTGCAGCCAGCAGAAAGTCATTGCAACGTAACAGTTTCAGTTTCTGTTCCTGTTTTCAATTAAAGGGGCACTGTTCCACTGACAATATTGACAGGCTGTTGTTTCACTAAAAGGAACTAATGTGAATCACTTAAGAACAAAAACATTGAGCAGGATACTGGCTTCATAAGAAAATAAGAACTAAGAACAGATTCAGGCAATCAGCCCTTCAAGCCTGCACTATTATTTAATACGAACCGGTTAATCTCATCTCAGTTCAATTCCACTTTCCTGTCTCTTTTCCATAACCTTTCAAGATGTTACTCATTAAAAATCTCTATCTCCTCTTTAGATGTACTCAACATTGTGGAATTCACTGCACTTTGGGGGAGTGAATTCAATAGATTCACAATGGAATAGATGGAATTCATTCCCCCATGAGCAAACTGATGGTGATGATCTGAGAAAGAGGCAATGACAGCTCACCCAGGCTCGATTCAGCATTGTCGTCAGCAAAGTGAGTCAGGTGGGCTCTGTTTGCAGGAGGTGGGTAGCTACGGGATTCAGAGCCAATGTGATAAGCCAAACAAATGGCCAAGACTGGGATAACAAGATGTAGAGCTGGATGAACACAGCAGGCCAAGCAGCATCAGAGGAGCAGGAAAGCTGACGTTTCAGACCTGGACGCATTTCTGATGAAGGGTCTAGGCCCGAAACGTCAGCTTTCCTGCTCCTCTGATGCTGTTTGGCCTTCTGCGTCCATCCAGCTCTACACCTTATTATCATAGATTCTCCAGCATCCAGCAGTTCCTATCATCTTAGATAGCCAAGACTATTTGCTTCTGTTAGAGTCTTTGAACATAGAACATAGAACATTACAGCACAGTACAGGCCCTTTGACCCTCGATGTTGTGCAGACCTGTCATACCGATCTCAAGCCCATCTAACCTACACTATTCCTTGTACGTCCATATGCTCATCCAATGACGACTTAAATGTATCTAAAGTTGGCGAATCTACAACCGTTGCAGGCAAAGCGTTCCATTCCCTTACTACTCTCTGAGTAAAGAAACTACCTCTGACATCCTTCTTGAACAAGGGAACCACATGTGCTATCCTCCAGTCGTCTGGCACTATTCCTGTAGACAATGACGAGTTAAAGATCAATGCCAAAGGCTCGGCAATCTCCTCCCTGGCTTCCCAGAGGATCCTAGGATAAATCCCATCCGGCCCATGGGACTTATCTATCTTCATCCTCTCTAGGATTTCTAATACCTCTTCCTTGTGAACCTCAATCCCACCTAGTCTAGTAGCCTGTATCTCAGTGCAATCAGCAGTTAACCCAACACCCCAGAACCTCATTGCCACTGCTCCAGATTATTTTTCTGAAATCACTCACCAGACATGGGTCTCACTGGCCAGGTCCTGCATTTATTGCCCATTTCTCGTTGTAACTTGAGAAGGTGTTGGTGAGCTGCCTTCTTGAACAGTTACAGTCCATGTGCTGTAGGTTGACCCACAATGAACTTACCACAGATCATTTCATATCATAGAATTCCTACAGTTTGGAAACAAGCCTTCGGTCCAACACGTCCACACTGACAGTTAGAGCATCCCAGCCAGACCCATCTCCCTATAGCCCCCCTAATCTATGCATCCCCTGAACACTACGGGCAATTTAGCATGGCCAATCTACCTACCCTGCACATCTTTGGACTGTGGGAAGAAACCGGAGCACCCGGAGGAAACCCACGCAGACACGGGGAGAATGTGCAAACTCCACACAGACAGTCACCCGAGGGTGAAATCGAACCTGAGTCCCTGGTGCAGTGAGGAGGCAGTGCTAACCACGGAGCCACCGTGCTGCCCTTAGGATTCCAGCATTTTGATCCAGCAACACTGAAGGAACAGTGATATACTTGCAAGTGATTGGCTTGGAGGGAAACTTGCATGGGGTTATGTTCCTGTGTATCTGCTGCCCTTATCCTTCTAGATGGAAGTGGGCGTGGGTTTGGATCCTTGGTGAATTACTGCAGTGTATCTTGTAGATGGTACACACTGCTGCTACTGAGCGTCAGTGGGGGAGAGAGCGGATGTTTGTGGATGTGGTGCCAGTCAAGTGGTTGCTTTGTCCTGGATGGTGTCAGCGATGGAATGTCAGCAGTGAATGTTTATATTCTCTCTTGCTAAAGATGATCATTGCCTGGCATTTGTATGGCATGAATGTGTGTTACTTGTCACTTTTCAGTCAAGCCTGGATATTGTCCATGTCTTGCTGCATTTGGACTCGGACTCCTTCAGTACCTGAGGAGTCATAAATGGTGCTGAGCATTGTGTAATCATCAGTGAACATCCCCACTTCTGACCTTATGATGGAGGGAAGGTCATTGATGAAGCAGCTGAAGATGGTTGGGCTGAGGACACTGCCCTGAGCAACTCATGCAGAGATGGCCTGGAGCTGAAATGTATGACCTCCCACAATCACTGGGATTTCACAACACTTTCCTGGTCTTGAACTGCACCCTCAGTGAGAAAATGTTTGGGAAGCAGTGTGCTTGAACCCTGGAGTTTGGTGCAAGCTCTGATCCGTGTTTCCCAGGGAGACAATCAGTGTATTGTGGTGAATGGCTTGTAATGGCCTGGAAAGATTTCCTTGAATGATTTTTAGGGACAGAGAAAATAACCATGAACTTTCTACATAGCTGATCAACATACCTCTGCTCGGGTAGGAATTCACATAGGTTTTTTTAACTTTACTTGTAATTGATGAGATCAAAGCAAAATCTGAAGCACCCAATACCACACTGAGATGCAGTTTGTAATTTGATCCTGGTTTTCTTTGTTAGAGAGATAATGAGATGTGGAGCTGGATGAACACAGCAGGCCAAGCAGCATCAGAGGAGCAGGAACATTTGATGTTTCGGGTCAAGGCCCTTCTTCAGAAATGGGGGAGGGGAAGGGGGTTCTGAAATAAATAGGGAGAGAGGGCTAGGTGGATAAAAGATGGAAAAGGAGAAGATAGGTGGAGAGGAGACAGACAGGTCAAGGAGGTGGGGTTGGAGCCAGTAAAGGTGAGTGTAAGTGAGGAGTTAGGGAGGGGATAGGGCAGTCCAGGGAGGATGTACCGGTCAAGGGGGCAGGGTGAGACTGGTCGGTAGGAGATGCAGGTGGGGGTTGAGGCGGTTGGAGGGGATAGGTGGGAGAAAGGACAGGTCAAGGGGGCGGGATGACGCTGACAGATAGGAGATGGGGGTGGAGGTTGATGTGGGAGGAGGGTTTTCTTTCTTTTCCTTTAGAACATTTTGCGCATTACCATTAATCAAAGTTTAGTTTGACTTCGCTGTAAAGAAGATTGCCATTGATCAGTTTCCTTCTTTAAACTTCAACAAATTTGCGAAGCTCAAAAGAATGAATTTCTTTTTGTTATATGATTGCCTTTCATAATCTCAGGATATCCTCTCCAAGCTGTTCAGCAGCCAATAGTTTTAATGTGTAGTGACTGCTGTGATGTAGGAAATTCAGGATCAAATAATCCTGACAATGAGAGGAAACTGTGTCTGATTCATTGAAGTCAGCGACTGCCATAGGTTTAAATTGTGTACGATGTTCCAGTCCATTGAAGGCGATGGTCTCTCTCACTTTACAACATCTCTATTGAATTCTTGTGTTTGTGGAACCAGCCAGAGTGGTTTCTGCAGAACCCAAGAGGATCACCAACAGAACAAAGGCACTTCTCCCTGGAGCAAAGAACTGTACCATCCCTACCCACCACCACCCTCCTCCGCTTGGCCGAGCTCATCCTCACTCTCAACTGCTTCTCTTTTTAACGATTTGCATTTTCTTCAGGTAAGAGGTGTGGCCATGGGTCCCTGCATAGTCCCCAGTTAAACCTGTCTCTTCATGGGATACTTGGAACATTCCTTGTTCCAGTCCTATTCTGGCCCACACCCACAACTCTTTCTCCAATCCATCGATGATATCATCGGTGCTGCTTTCCTCTCTCATCTGGAATTGGAAAACTTCATCAATTTTGTCTCCAATGGCCACCCTGCCCTCATTTTCACCTGGTCTATCTCTGACTCCTCCATTCCCTCCCTCGACATCTCTTGTTTCCATTTCTGGAGTAGACTCGCTACTAAAATCCATTATAAATCCACCAACTCCCACAGCTGCTTGGGCGATACATTGTCACACCCCACTTCCTGTAAAGACTCCATCCCATTCTCTCAGTTCCTCTGTCTCAGTCCCTTATGTTCAGATGAGGCCAACTTCGACAAGGGAGCCTCAAAAATGTCCACATTCTTCGTCAACCAAGGATTCCCCAGCTCCATTGTTGACAGGACCCTCAAACGGGTCTGACCCATCTCCCACACTTCTTCCCTCCCACAACAGCAATAGGGTTCCCCTTGTCCTTACCTAACATCCCACCAGCATCCACATCCATTTCCGCCACCTCCAGCAAGATGCCACCACCACACACATTTTCCCCTCCCTTCCCTTGTTCGCCTTCCTCAGGGACCATTCCCTCTAGGAAACCCTGGTCCACACTTTCTTCACCTCCAACGCTTCCCCACAACCCTACGGCACCTTCCCTTGTAACTGGTGAAGGTGTAATACCTGCCCATTTACTTCCTCCCTCCCCAGTATCCAAGGGCCCAAACGTACCTTCCAGGTGAAGCGACACTTCACCTGCACTTCCCAGAATCTAGCCTCCTGCATTTGCTGTTCACAATGTGGTCTCCTCTACATGGGGGAAACGAAGCGTAGACTTGGCGACCGCTTCACAGAACAGCTACCTTCTGCTCACAAAAAAGACCCTGAACTACCTTTTGCCTGCCACTTCAATGCACCACCCTGCTCCCTGGCCAACATCACTATCTCTGAGATAACAGGAACTGCAGATGCTGGAGAATCTGACAGCTTCTCTGATGCTGCTTCGCCTGCTGTGTTCATCCAGCTCTACCACTGTCTCTGTTTCTGGCTTGCTGCAGTGTTCCAGTGAAGCCTAACATAAGCAGGAGGAACAACACCTCATTTTCCACTTGGGGACCCTACAGCCCTCTGGGCTCAACATTGAGTTCAATAATTTTAGGGCCTAAACTCTCCCATGTCCCAGCCACAACCACCAGGCCTTGTTACCAAACAGCCTGCAATTACACATCCCCTGTTGTTAGTCACTAACAGTCCCCATTAACAACTATTCACCCTCCCAGATAATAAAATGTGAGGCTGGATGAACACAGCAGGCCCAGCAGCATCTCAGGAGCACAAAAGCTGACGTTTCGGGCCTAGACCCTTCATCAGAGAGGGGGATGGGGAGAGGGAACTGGAATAAATAGGGAGAGAGGGGGAGGCGGACCGAAGATGGAGAGTAAAGAAGATAGGTGGAGAGAGTATAGGTGGGGAGGTAGGGAGGGGATAGGTCAGTCCAGGGAAGACGGACAGGTCAAGGAGGTGGGATGAGGTTAGTAGGTAGATGGGGGTGCGGCTTGGGGTGGGAGGAAGGGATGGGTGAGAGGAAGAACCGGTTAGGGAGGCAGAGGCAGGTTGGACTGGTTTTGGGATGCAGTGGGTGGGGGGGAAGAGCTGGGCTGGTTGTGTGGTGCAGTGGGGGGAGGGGACGAACTGGGCTGATTTAGGGATGCAGTGGGGGAAGGGGAGATTTTGAAACTGGTGAAGTCCACATTGATACCATATGGCTGCAAGGTTCCCAGGCGGAATATGAGTTGCTGTTCCTGCAACCTTCGGGTGGCATCATTGTGGCACTGCAGGAGGCCCATGATGGACATGTCATCTAGAGAATGGGAGGGGGAGTGGAAATGGTTTGCGACTGGGAGGTGCAGTGATCGAGAACGCCCTTGACCACGTCTCCCGCATTTCCCGCAACACATCCCTCACACCCCGCACCCGCCACAACCGCCCTAAGAGGGCACACACCACCCTACCAACCTCCGGATACAACGCATCATCCTCCGACACTTCCGCCATTTACAATCCGACCCCACCACCCAAGACATTTTTCCATCCCCTCCCCTGTCTGCTTTCCGGAGAGACCACTCTCTCCGTGACTCCCTTGTTCGCTCCACACTGCCCTCCAACCCCACCACACCCGGCACCTTCCCCTGCAACCGCAGGAAATGCTACACTTGCCCCCACACCTCCTCCCTCACCCCTATCCCAGGCCCCAAGATGACATTCCACATTAAGCAGCGGTTCACCTGCACATCTGCCAATGTGGTATACTGCATCCACTGTACCCGGTGCGGCTTCCTCTACATTGGGGAAACCAAGCGGAGGCTTGGAGACTGCTTTGCAGAACACCTCCGCTCGGTTCGCAACAAACAACTGCACCTCCCAGTCGCAAACCATTTCCACTCCCCCTCCCATTCTCTTGATGACATGTCCATCATGGGCCTCCTGCACTGCCACAATGATGCCACCCGAAGGTTGCAGGAACAGCAACTCATATTCCGCTTGGGAACCCTGCAGCCATATGGTATCAATGTGGACTTCACCAGTTTCAAAATCTCCCCTTCCCCTACTGCATCCCTAAACCAGCCCAGTTCATCCCCTCCCCCCACTGCACCACACAACCAGCCCAGCTCTTCCCCTCCACCCACTGCATCCCAAAACCAGTCCAGCCTGTCTCTGCCTCCCTCACCGGTTCTTCCTCTCACCCATCCCTTCCTCCCATCCCAAGCCGCACCTCCATCTCCTACCTACTAACCTCATCCCACCTCCTTGACCTGTCCGTCTTCCCTGGACTGACCTATCCCCTCCCTACCTCCCCACCTATACTCTCCTCTCCACCTATCTTCTTTACTCTCCATCTTCGGTCCGCCTCCCCCTCTCTCCCTATTTATTCCAGTTCCCTCTCCCCATCCCCCTCTCTGATGAAGGGTCTAGGCCCGAAACATCAGCTTTTGTGCTCCTGAGATGCTGCTTGGCCTGCTGTGTTCATCCAGCCTCACATTTTATTATCTCGGATTCTCCAGCATCTGCAGTTCCCATTATCTCTGATACTATTCACCCTCCCGGCCTGATTGTTAGCAACTCCTTTGTCTGTCCAACTGCTCTTCTCTCTCTTTTAGGCTGTATCCTATTGTTTACTCCCTAACCCCATCCCCCTCTCCTATGTACTGCATATAAACTAACATTTTCCCAACCACCATCAGTTCTGGGGAGAGGTCACTGGACCCGAAACATTAACTCTGTTTTCATCCTTCACAGATGCTGCCAGACCGCCTGAGCTTTTCCAGCAACTTCTGTTTTTTGTGCCTGATTTACAGTGTCCACAGTTCTTTCGGTTTTTATTAGAACAAAGGCACAAAAGATTTGCCAGGTCTGAAGTATGAGGACCAGCGATGAAATTCTTTCTAACATCATAACTGGGCTCTGAGTGCTTTTGAAAGATGAGAATTGGAATCCAGATTGGTGTTCACTGAGGAGCATTTATAATCTATCGCACAATTCCGATGGGAGAACCTTGCTCAGATCTCACTGTCACCACAATAAAAGTGGAGGTGTTTTATCTATCACTGAAAATGGCCAATTTGTTTCTCTTTACGCCAGTTAACTCGAAAAAAAATGAGACTTTTCAGTAATAAATTCAAACTTAGGACAATTATTAAAGGGAAAACAATAAGTGGCGAACCAGTTAGCCACCAAATTGTTTTACATGAGTGAACTATGCCGCAACTTCCCCATCCTCATCATAGCAAGCACACACATTCAGGAACACACAGGGCCAGAAAAATAAAGCCAATAAAGGAAAATACCTCAGTCAGTCAATGTACAGAATACAGAATGAGATGACTTGTCCTATTTGGGATGGCACGGTGGCTCAGTGGCTAGCACTGCTGCCTCACAGCGCCAGGGACCCGGGTTCAATTCCACCCTCAGGCGACCGTCACTGCGTGAAGTTTGCACGTTTGCCCTGTTTCTGTGTGGGTTTCCTGCAGGCGCTCCAGTTTCCTCCTACAGCCCAAAGATGTGCAAGTTAGGTGGATTGCCCATAGCATTCAGGGATGTGTAGTCTTAGGTGGGTAATAGGGGGATGGGTCTGGTTGGGATGTCTGAGAGTTAGTGTGGACTTGGTGGGCCGAAGGGCCTGTTTCCCTACTGTAGGGATTCTATGAATATATCCAGTTGTTGTCAGTCACACAGCAATTAAAATCCCTTGCTTTGGGTGGAAGATCAGTTTGACCCAGGACCTTGGATTGAGTTAACAGGTCAGTTTTCACAGTCCATGAGACAAAGGGAGATTCTGTTTGCTGGGACTTCCTCTGATTCCCTGAAATCACTCCTCAGGTATCTCCTCAGCTGGTTTTCTATAGGAGTTCTCTTTTACTTACTGGGAGCGAGAGAGAGAGAGAGGAGAGAGCTGCTTTCCTTGCTAACATCTCCAGCAACGGTTAGCTTTCTTCCAGCTCTCATTTCTCAGAAGAAAGAGTATTTTTGAGTTTTAGCTTGGAGATCCTTCTCCATTGCTTAAGTCTCTGGCAAAACAGAAATCAGGAATGTGGAGGATGTTGCTAGGCAACATTCAGCACTAGCTCTCCTAGTGTTTGTCGAGCAATTAATATCATAAAGATGATTTCATCTCTCTTTTAAAAGTTTGGCTTCTTTCTTCACACTGACTTTTATACACAGCAGGTAATCTCTTGTTCTCCTCAATCTTTTGATTTTGGAAATCCAAGGCATCACTTGGTAAATTATTTGCAACCCAAGAATGGTCTATATTGGATATTTTGAAATTCTCATAATATAGATATATGAATGTTTCCAATGTTATTGGTGCAATGTGCAGGAACATGGTTCAGTAGAACTCGATTTGAACTTTTTCCCTGAGATCCCAGCCCCAGGTTATCACAGAGAATGCTGGAGAAACTCAATAGGTCTGGCAGCATCTATGAAGTGGGGAGAAGAGAGAGAGAGAGAGAGAGAGAAACTCAATGCTTTAAGTCTAGTTCGACACCTCTTCAAAAATGTACAGGAACAGGGATTAAACGTGTGTTTTCTCCCTGGTAAATGTGTGATAGTAGCCTGATAACCTTGTGTGGTTGGTCGAATATGTTTGAGGGTCACAGCTGTGAGATCAGCCATCTAAACACCACTTTTCAGGAGAAGAGTCCCAAAGACTCAGCAACATGTGCCCAGCTCATGAGCTGGACCAGGCTGGGGCTCTGGTCTTTTCTGCCGACAGCCACTTATAATCTATGCCATGACTTTTAAAAACATATGCCCCGTGTACCTTTGTAACTACCCTATTGCACTGCTCTACCACCTTCAGGGACAAGGTCCCCAAAATCCCTCTGTTTCTCTGAGATTCCTCGTGTCTTGTCATTCCCTGAGTACTTCCTCAACTTGTTCCTCTTTCCAAAGCCGTTGGGAGCTGGTGGGAGGGCGGTGGGGCGGGGGTGGTGTCACCGCATCTAACCCCAGCTATAAAGCTGGCTGTGTTGATTGGCTGTTGAACCCAGCTCTCCTCAGGCTCTCAGTGTGAATGACGTGGAGGCATCATGTGATTTCTGATGATGTCTCAGTGTGAGAAACAATAACACTGTCTGCTGCCTAATGTGGGAGGTTTTCACACTGAGCACTGAATCCTGAATGAATTCATTGCAGCCCTCGCCATTGCTTGGCTGGCGATGAGAGGGGATCTGCCAGTGAGATCGTTTATGCACGCCCGGAATCTCTGCGCCACTGCACGCTGCCCTCGAGGCGGTAGTGGGGTGGGGGACGAGACTGTCAATCACCTCCTTCTGAAGTGTGCCGATGCACAGGAGGTCTGGAGGGGGATACAGTGGTATTTGTCGAGGTTCGTCCTGAGCAGCTCCGTAACACAGGACTCCGTGCTCTACGGGCTCTTTCCCGGGACGCACACCGAGACCAACATCAACTGCGCCTGGAAGACCATCAATGCGGTGAAAGACGCTCTTTGGTCTGCCCGCAACTTGCTGGTCTGCCAGCTGAAAGAACTGACCCCGACCGAGTGTTGCAGACTGGCGCACTCCAAGGTCCAGGACTACGCGCTGAGGGACGCGTTAAAACCTGGGGCAGCCGCCGCCAGCGTGCGGTGGGGAAAGACCACGGTATGAGACCCCTTGGCCGCAATGTAACAGGGGCCGCACTCGGTAACTGGGCCCAGGTGGCGCCTTCCCCAATTGGTCAGGGGGGCGACGGGGACTGTGTGGGGTGACCATCACCGGGGTTTTCACTTTGTGTTTTTTTTGCTTTTTCCTTTAGTTGGTGCACGTACTCCCAGGGTAACCCGGAGCAGCTAGCGTGACAGGCTAGGTGTATAAATGTGTCTTTTTTTGTATATTCTATGAATAAAGTATATTTTTTAAAATAAAGAAAAATTCACTGCAACCCTCGCTCACTCAGAACTCTCCCTCATATTTAGCTGTAATGGTGTAATAATCTGTATGAAAGCCTTGTGGGAAACCATTGGATTCACATCTGATTACAACACATCGTAAAGCACCTCCTTAAAAGGCAGCTAGAGCTGGATGGAGAGCAGCATCAGCTTTTTCCCACTCCTCCTGTTTTTCTAAATGAACTGCAAGCTGACAAAGAGTCAAGCTGATTGCCAGCAGCCTGCTCCCGCCTGCTCCCTGCGCTTCCAGTAAATCAGCAGGCAGCAATCAGCTTATCGAAATGATCTCAGCCACTGAGAGCTTACTGTTAACAATACAGCTAATCACACACAGCCATCTCTGATTTCAAAGCTTGATGGTCCTGCAGTTAAACCAGATCAGAAAAAGCTTTAAATTGTCCAATCTTGTGAACAAGATACAAATCTTGACTTTAAAAAATCCAAAATATGCCTTCAAAATCTGTGAAAGTCCATTGCATAATAGTTTAAGTGAAAAATGACAACAAAGTGCAGCTTCTGCCAATTTGGTATGAGGCACTCTCAGATTTCTTTCCACATTTACAATTACAATTAAAATTACAGCCTCCGACAACAGACAATCTAACCACCGCCCCTTGACATTCAATGGTGTTACCAGCACTGAAACCCCCACTTTTAACAGCCTGGGGGGTTATCATGGACCAGAAACTCAACAGGACACGCCCCATAAACACAGCGGCTACAAGAGCAGATCAGATGCTGGGAATACTGTGCTGAGTAACTCACCTCCTGACTCCCCAAAGCCTATCCACCATCTACAAGGCACAAGTCAGGAGTGTGATGGAATACTCCCCTCTTGCCTGGATGGTTGCAGCTCCAACAACATTCAGGAAGCTCGACACCATCCAGAGGGCAATCCAGAGACTGTCCATTAGGGTGACCCTGAGTATGGAGGGGTTTTCACATGCAGTGAGGTTGACTGAGGTTTGGCCTATATACATTCGAGTTTAGAAAAATGAAAGGCAACCTTATTGAAATATAAAAAGATTTTTAAGGGCTTCCAGGGTAGATGTGGAGAAGTTGTTTCCCCATCTGGTAGAGTCTAGCACCAGATAATATTATCTCAGATTAAGGGGTCACCCATTGAAGTCAGAATGAGGAGGAATTTCTTTCAGAGGAGGCTGAATCTGCAAAATTCTTTACCACAGAGGGCTGTCAAGATTGAATCCTTAAGTATATTCAAGGCTGAGAGAGGCAGATTGTTATTCAGTGTGGGAGTCAAGGGTTATGGGGAGAAAGCAGGAAAGTGGAGTTAGCCAAGATGTCATTAAATGGTGGAGCAGACTCAATGGGCTGAATGGTCTTCTACTGCTCCTATGAATTATGATTTTTAGGACAAAACAGGGATACTCAGACAGCACCTTCCAAACGCCTGACCACTTTCATCTAGAAGGACAAAGGCAGCAGATACATGGGAACACCACCCCGTGCAAGCTCCCCTCCAAGGCACTCACCGTCCCAATTTAGAAATATATGCCATTCCTTCAATGGCACTGGGTGAAAATCCTGGAATTCCCTCCCTAGGGGCTTTGTGGGTTTACCTATAGCACATGGAGTGCAGCCGTTCGAGAAGGCAGCTCACCCCCACTTTCTCAGGGGCAACAAATATCCCTTCGTCCCTTTAGCCATAAGGTCTATATCTATCTCATTCTTGAAAACATTTAATGTTTTGGCCTCAACGAATTTTTGTGGGAGTGAATGCCGTAGGCTCTTCACTCTCTAGATGAAGAACTTTTGCCTCATCTCAGTTCTAAAAAAAAATTACCTCATTTTCTTAAACGATGGCCCTTGGTTCTGGATTTTCAGGAAGTTCTTTACTTGGAAAAGCAGCAAGTTTCAGGCCAAGTAAAGAACATTTTTTTTCCCAAGTTGCTGGTCCTCTAGTGTAGTCAGTGTTTGTCAGTACATGTTCCCCTGAGAACAGCACATAGACCTGTCTCACAGAGCTGCTCAGAGTCAACCCCAGCAAATCTTTACACAGAGAGTTGTGAGAGCATGGAATGCATTGCCAGCAGCAGTTGTGGAAGCAAGCTCATTGGGGACATTTAAGAGACTGTTGGACATGCATATGGTCATAGAAATTTGAGGGTGCATACATGAGGATCAATTGTCAGCACAACATCGTGGGCTGAAGGGCCTGTTCTGTGCTGTACAGTTCTATGTTCTATGTTCTATGTTCTATGTTCTGTGTTCTAAATACCACCGCATTCCTTTCCAGGTCATCTTTGCAGAGAGGCATTCCAGCAGGAGGGTGGAAGATGGTCTATTCCCCTTAAAAAGACAGTGTGTGGAATCAGAAACTGGGGTTATTTTTGATGCAATTAGCAACTGCAATTCATTCCTGACAAGGCCCACTGACAGACCAGTAGAATTTTAACAATAACAGACCATCGTGAAGCTTGCAGAAGTACTTTATGTTAATAAACATCAGAGAGGGAAAGAAGAGAGAGAGAGGGAGAGAGAGAGACATTGTATGTCTCAGCTTCCCTGGCATGGATCAGTAATTTGGGAAATCTGAACTGCGTCAGCCCTGACCCTGTCAGTGAACATTAATGGATGGCATCTGTTGGAGTGTTGATAATGTGCTTCTCTCGCTGTAAGCAGTAATCACAGAATCAATCACTAGGCTGTTTAAAAAAGCACCTCCTCATCTTCCCAAATATTTTTGATGTCATTACCTCAACTGTCTTCCAATGTTGCAGCCTATTATCTGACATGCAAATCAAATAGCCGGTATAACCCATTCTATACGTGTATCCCATCAATTTATTTAGAATCATAGAATCCCTACAGTGTGGAAGCACGGCATTCAGCCCATTGAGTCCACAACAACCCTCCAAAGAGCATTCTACCCAGACCCACTCCCCTACACAGCCTATCTCTGTAACCCTGCATTTCCCATTGCTAGCTTACCTAAGCTTCACATCTCTGGATACAAAGGGTAATTTAGCATGGCCAATCATGTACATGTACATATTTGGATTGTAGGAGCAAACCCACGCAGACACTGGGAGAATGTGCAAGCTCCACACAGACAGTTACCCGAGGCTGGAATCGAACCTGGGTCCCTGGTGCTGTGAGGCTGCAGCGCTAACCACTGAGCCACAGTGCTGCCAACATTTCTCACCCATTCCTAACTGCACAGAGGGCAGTTTCGAGTCAACTACATTGTCGTGAGTCTGAAGTCACTTGTAGGCCAGACCTGGTAAGGATAGCCAAAGGGTTTTTCCTACAATTAACAATAGATTCATGGTTATCCTTAAGGTGACATGTTCGTACTTCCAGACTTTTTCTATGGAATTCAAATTTCACCATCTGGTGGGCAAATGGGATCCAAAAATGGCCAAGCTGACCAGGGTCATGACCTGTGAGAGGAGCAGCCAATCAGACTGCAGAAGATCCCTGTTGAAGTTGGGGCCAGAGGCTGACGGTTTCTAGATGGTCTCCAGATCCTTGATGCTAGGCTCAGGTGACAGGCAGACAAATACCTGGAGGTGAGCATGTCGTTACAGACCAGGGATGTAGAGGCTAACGCGCCCTCCCTGCTAACCTGGGTGGGGTTAAAGCAATGGCCAATGCAGAGGTGTGTGTGGGGCATTCCACCCATTTGCTGGTCCCCTTCCCACCCTGACCAACAACTGCAGTGTTTCCCAGGGCTTTATTTCTTCTAAAAAGGGTCTGACATTGTGTTAAAGGAGCTTCCAGCTATTTCTCTCGTACTGATTGGTTCTGAAATTTGCCCTGTGATTGGACAGGGAGCCTGTCTCTGGGCTGATGCAGGACTCAGAACCTGAACATCTGAACAGTTATCCTTTTCCTATTGGAGGAGGACTCAAGGTCACTTTCCACCCAGCATGTGGAAAATTCCATTCAAAGGTTCAGATGGAGACTGGCTCCACCCAATGGCTCCAAAGGAACATGGGAATCAGCTCCAGACGTGGTGCTTTACCTCTTCCTGCTGGAGTTTCAAACCATTCCTGGGACGTAGGCTGACAGGCCCTGCATGAGGACTGAGCTACTTGAGGGGGCAGTAAAGAATCACCCTGGTTGGTGGGGGGGGGTCTAACATCACTCTTTTTTGGCTGTGAGATTTGGACAAACAACCAGCTGCAGAGGGAGCAATAGAAACACACCCCATGTTCACTGCCTGATGTCTCTTTGCAATTCCAATCGGCATGGCAGAGCTCGCAAGACCAAGAGCTCAGCTTCACTGAGTCAGGCAGGGTGGTTCAGCAGAATTGCTGTACCCTACAACCAGCTGAACACAGGGACCCACAGCACAGTCTTTTATAGATTGTAGACCCCACTTGAGACATCACCTTTTGTGTGCACCTGATTGCACACACTGAGATTGGGTTTTGAAAACAGGCTGCTCATGGAATGGTAAGTCAAGAAATGCCTTCAAAGTAATATATGTGTTATACATTCATTGCAAATGGGATTATTGATGGTAAGCATATGCCAGGCTTTGATTTATTAAGCAATAACTAACTTACCTTCAACTGCTCTTAATGTGTCTTCCCAAGAAGTCTCATATTCCAATGTGTCTTTCAGATTGTTCTAACCCTGCCCACTCCGTGGTATTTATGCTCAATGATGTGCAGATCTGTGGCATCACCGCAAGGCTGCTCTAGGGTCCTAAATCTTTTAACAATGCTTCCCCCTCCCCAGTAATTATTAGTGAACATTAAATGATTTTTTTAAAAAATTCACTCTTGGGATGTTGACATTGCTTGCTCGTTAGCATTTATTGCCTGTCGCTGAGAAGGTAGTGGTCAGCTGCCTTCTTGAACTGCTGCAGTCCATGCTAATGCAATTCCTTTTGCAGCATAATTTTCTGTATGTATCCTTCCCCAAGTCTTTGATTTGGCTTGATTTGAGTTAGTGTAGTCACATGTACCCAATTACAGTGAAAACATTTGTTTTGCAAGTAGTACCAGCAGATCATAGCAAACAAGGACATGCAGTTTAGACAGGACAGGGCATACAAGGTTACAGCTACACAGGAAGTGCACAAAGAAAGATCAACATTAGCAGAATGAGTGGATTATTTTGTCAATAGGTGTGTCACGAAACTCTATGACAAGGTGGAGAAACATGAGGCAATGTTGCTGAGCTTGCACACTTGTGTAGAGATATTGTCCCTGGAGTAGTAACCCAGATTGGCCCTGCCTGATTGTCTTTGGTGTTACAAAGTGCAGGTTGACCTTCCTCTGATGACTAAAACCGAAATCCCCAGAGAAGCTCTCCTCGCCTTGTAATCTGTTAAAGAAAAGTGTAAAATGTGGTATTACCTGCCTCTCGTTCCCACCCCGCCATCCCCCAAATCTGTGACAAAAGAGTTGTTAAATGACAAAAAAACCAAATACACATTATAATAAAAAGTAACAATTAACTCTAACAACCTAACTCTAACAGTGAACAAATTAACCGATCTACTAACAAATCAGACAATTCCCCCTAAACTAATAACTATTACCAAACAAAAAAGTATACTGTTCCAATAATCGCAAGTCCAACTAATATAAAACAAATCAATAAAAATAACTTAGAACTTAGCCTCTCAAAATTACAGCTAGGATACATCATCCGGATGTGACTTTTCTGCTGTTCTTTAGTCAGGAATGTCTCTCTCCCTCAAATTCTTGAGACAGGAATATTATGTAAGAGTGCCACTGTACTTAGAGTCTGATGATGGTTTTCTGAGAGCTTAGAGAATTCTGTGAGAGCCAGTGATTTTCTCTTTAGGTCTGTTGGCTGTTACTTCCAACAGATGGCAGTCGCTCTCACACCAATTTTAGAATGCCCTCTTCTTTCATACCCTTGATGACCTATCAATTTCTTACTATAGGATTAGTCTTGAGTGGTCAAATCCTTTAGATTTAAATTTAACTGGTTTTTAGTCTCTAAGTGCTTGGTTTGAAATTAATTGGTTAATATTCAGAGGGTTAGATAGGGTGGATAGGGAGAGCCTTTTTCCTAGGATGGTGACGGCGAGCACGAGGGGGCACAGCTTTAAATTGAGGGGTGAAAGATATAGGACATATGTCAGAGGTAGTTTCTTTACTCAGACAGTAGAACATAGAACATAGAACATAGAACAGTACAGCACAGAACAGGCCCTTCAGCCCACAATGTTGTGCCGACCATTGATCCTCATGTATGCACCCTCAAATTTCTGTGACCATATACATGTCCAGCAGTCTCTTAAATGACCCCAATGACCTTGCTTCCACAACTGCTGCTGGCAACGCATTCCATGCTCTCACAACTCTCTGCGTAAAGAACCTGCCTCTGACATCCCCTCTATATGTTCCTCCAACCAGCTTAAAACTATGACGCCTCGTGCTAGCCATTTCTGCCCTGGGAAATAGTCTCTGGCTATCAACTCTATCTATGCCTCTCATTATCTTGTATACCTCAATTAGGTCGCCTCTCCTCCTCCTTTTCTCCAATGAAAAGAGACCGAGCTCAGTCAACCTCTCTTCATAAGATAAGCCCTCCAGTCCAGGCAGCATCCTGGTAAACCTCCTCTGAACCCTCTCCAAAGCATCCACATCTTTCCTATAATAGGGCGCCCAGAACTGGACGCAGTATTCCAAGTGCGGTCTAACCAAAGTTTTATAGAGCTACAACAAGATCTCACGACTCTTAAACTCAATCCCCCTGTTAATGAAAGCCAAAACACCATATGCTTTCTTAACAACCCTGTCCACTTGGGTGGCCATTTTAAGGGATCTATGTATCTGCACACTAAGATCCCTCTGTTCCTCCACGCTGCCAAGAATCCTATCCTTAATCCTGTACTCAGCTTTCAAATTCGACCTTCCAAAATGCATCACCTCGCATTTATCCAGGTTGAACTCCATCTGCCACCTCTCAGCCCATCTCTGCATCCTGTCAATGTCCCGCTGCAGCCTACAACAGCCCTCTACACTGTCAACGACACCTCCAACCTTTGTGTCGTCTGCAAACTTGCTGACCTATCCTTCAATCCCCTCATCCAAGTCATTAATAAAAATTACAAACAGTAGAGGCCCAAGGACAGAGCCCTGTGGAACCCCACTCACCACTGACTTCCAGGCAGAATATTTTCCTTCTACTACCACTCGCTGTCTTCTGTCGGCCAGCCAATTCTGTATCCAAGCAGCTAAGTTCCCCTGTATCCCATTCCTCCTGACCTTCTGAATGAGCCTACCATGGGGAACCTTATCAAATGCCTTACTGAAGTCCATATACACCACATCCACAGCTCGACCCTCAGTAGTAAGGGAATGGAACGCTTTGCCTGCAACGATAGTAGATTTGCCAACTTCAGGTACATTTAAGTCATCATTGGACAAGCATATGGATGTACATGGAATAGTGTAGGTGACATGGGCTTGAGATCGGTATGACAGGTCGGCACAACATCGAGGGCCGAAGGGCCTGTACTGTGCAGTAATGTTCTATGTTCTATGGTTGACTTGCTAACAAAACAATACTACTGCCTGGGTGTCTAACCATATCGCTTTCCTTTATAATTTTTTTAATTTCAGGAGCTCTCTGTGCATCTGCGTTTTTTTAAAATTTCCAAGCCTAGAGAAAACACCTCATCTTTTAAAGGGACCCCACACTCTTCATCCCCATCATTTTACAAACATCAAATTCTAATATGCTGTTTTCCAATCCACAAATACTCAAATCAATTTTGCAACAGCGGACATGGTCTCAACGCATTCCATAGTAAATAGAAAAATTCAGATAAGTTGGGAATTCAAAGGTATTCAAATGTGAAACAATTGTTGTAGATATGATCTAGTTCATTGAGACCCTTCAGTGAAAAAAATCTGCCATCCTGATCCAGTTTGGCCTACATGCGATTCCAGGCCCTCAGCAATGTGGTTGATTCTTTGTAAACCTCTGACACTTTGTTCAAAGGCTCAGTGGTTAGCACTGCAGCCTCACAGCACCAGGTTCGATTCCAGCCTCGGGCAACTGCCTGTGTGGAGTTTGCACATTCTCCCCGTGTCTGCTTGGGATTCCTCCGGGTGCTCCGGTTTCCTCCCACAGTCCAAAGATGTGCAGGCTAGGTGGATCGGCCATGCTAAGTTGCCCATTGTGTACAGGGATAGATTGGCGAGTTTGGGGGGTGGAGCTTAGAGGGGGGATGTGTCTGGATGGGATGCTCCGAGGTTTGGCGTGGAATTGTTGGGCCAAAGGGCCTGCTTCCACACTGTAGGGATTCTATGATCTATGAAATGTTGACTTTGCCAGGTTATTGGCCAGTTTGTGTGAAAGGATGAGGAAAAACTTTTTTTTTGTTAGAATCCCCACAGGATGAAAACAGGCCATTTGGCCCAACAGATCAACTCCAGCCCTCTGAAGAACATCCTACCCAGACCCATGTCCTTACCCTATCCCTGTAACACTGTATTTCCCATGGCTAATGTACCTACTCTACACATCCCTGGACACTACAGGTAATTTAACATGGACAGTCCACCTAGCTTGCACATCTTTAGGCTGTGGAAGAAAACTGGAGCACCCAGCAGAAACAGGGAGAATGTGTAAACTTGGCACAGACAGCCACTGAAGATTGGAATCAAACCCGAGTCCCTGACAGCACTGCTAACCACTGAGCCACTGTCCTACACAGTGTCTGATTGAATTGTTACTTATCCAAATATTCTTGTGGTTGCAATAAACCTGCTAGCTATTCAAACTTCTGTTGTTTATAGTGCCTTTTTTAATCAACGGAAAACACAGCTTTCCTTTACCAACATGGATTCTTCATTGAAATAAATAAAGATGTGCCTACTCCAAAATGGCTAAAGGATTACCAAAGGATAATGGGTAGCACCTTTCTCAAAATGGTTTCACCAATAAGAGTTAATGATTTTGCTTTGCCTGTATCAAAGATGGCTGCCATTCCTTTACTTGTATCAATAATGTCTGTCACACTGTTGTCCTAAAGTTAATTTTATCTTCGATTCAAACCCTTTTGTTGGATTTACACATTTTTCTTTGTCTCTTCTTGTTGCAGTTTGTAAAGCGATGAAAAGTCCATTCAAATGGACACAACCCGATTTCCTGAATTTTTTTTATTCGTCAAACATGTTGAAAAGATCAACTTTGAATTCTAACAACTGGTTTACTTAAGCCGATTATTGAAAACTTGTCCAATATTGTTTTCTTTGTCTTATTTTAAATTAAGTTGTTTATTAGTTTTTAAAATTGACGTTTACAGATTTAAACATAGAATCCCTACAGTTCAGAAAAGGGCCATTTTGCTCATCAAATCTGTACCGACGCTCTGTAGAGCATCACAACCGACCCATCTTATCCCTGTAACCCCACATTAATTAAAAACAGTGATATAATGTACAGTTATCTCAGATGACAAAGAGATCAATGGGCTCAGGCCTGTGGGAAGGAGTTTAATTTGGATGAATGTGAGGTATTGCATTTTGTTAAAACAAACAAAGGCAGAGCTTACACAATTAATGGTTGGGCCTTGGGGAGTGTTGTACAACTGAGAGATCTAGGAGTTCAGGTGAATTATTCTTTGAGTTTTGTGTCACAGGTAGCCAGGATGGTTAAGAAAAGGTTTAGCACACTTCCCTTCATTGCTGGTGAGCCCTGGTACACTGTGAGCAGTGAGCAGTGAGCCCTGGTGCACTGTGGGCAGTGAGCCCAAGAACAGCGAGAGCAGTGAGCCCTGGTGCACTGTGGGCAGTGAGCAGTGAGCCCTGGTGCACTGTGGGCAGTGAGCCCAAGAACAGCGAGAGCAGTGAGCCCTGGTGCACTGTGGGCAGTGAGCAGTGAGCCCTGGTGCACTGTGGGCAGTGAGCCCAAGAACAGCGAGAGCAGTGAGCCCTGGTGCACTGTGGGCAGTGAGCCCAAGAACAGCGAGAGCAGTGAGCTCTGGTGCACTGTGGGCAGTGAGCCCAAGTACAGTGAGAGCAGTGAGGCCTGGTGCACTGTGGGCAGTGAGCAGTGAGCCCTGGTGCACTGTGGGCAGTGAGCCCAAGAACAGCGAGAGCAGTGAGCCCTGGCACACTGTGGGCAGTGAGCAGTGAGCCCTGGTACACTGTGAGCAGTGAGCAGTGAGCCCTGGTGCACTGTGGGCAGTGAGCAGTGAGCCCTGGTACACTGTGAGCAGTGAGCAGTGAGCCCTGGTGCACTGTGGGCAGTGAGCAGTGAGCCCTGGTGCACTGTGGGCAGTGAGCAGTGAGCCCTGGTGCACTGTGGGCAGTGAGCAGTGAGCCCTGGTACACTGTGAGCAGTGAGCAGTGAGCCCTGGTGCACTGTGGGCAGTGAGCCCAAGAACAGCGAGAGCAGTGAGCCCTGGTGCACTGTGGGCAGTGAGCAGTGAGCCCTGGTGCACTGTGGGCAGTGAGCCCAAGAACAGCGAGAGCAGTGAGCCCTGGTGCACTGTGGGCAGTGAGCCCAAGAACAGCGAGAGCAGTGAGCCCTGGTGCACTGTGGGCAGTGAGCCCAAGTACAGTGAGAGCAGTGAGGCCTGGTGCACTGTGGGCAGTGAGCAGTGAGCCCTGGTGCACTGTGGGCAGTGAGCCCAAGAACAGCAAGAGCAGTGAGCCCTGGTGCACTGTGGGCAGTGAGCCCAAGAACAGCGAGAGCAGTGAGCCCTGGTACACTGTGGGCAGTGAGCAGTGAGCCCTGGTGCACTGTGAGCAGTGAGCAGTGAGCCCTGGTACACTGTGAGCAGTGAGCAGTGAGCCCTGGTGCACTGTGGGCAGTGAGCAGTGAGCCCTGGTACACTGTGAGCAGTGAGCCCTGGTGCACTGTGGGCAGTGAGCCCAAGAACAGCGAGAGCAGTGAGCCCTGGTGCACTGTGGGCAGTGAGCAGTGAGCCCTGGTGCACTGTAGGCAGTGAGCCCAAGAACAGCAAGAGCAGTGAGCCCTGGTACACTGTGGGCAGTGAGCAGTGAGCCCTGGTACACTGTGAGCAGTGAGCAGTGAGCCCTGGTGCACTGTGGGCAGTGAGCCCAAGAACAGCGAGAGCAGTGAGCCCTGGCACACTGTGGGCAGTGAGCAGTGAGCCCTGGTACATTGTGAGCAGCAAGCCCTGGTATGCAATGAGCACAGAGTCGTGGTATGCTGTGAGCTCTAAGCCCTGGTATAGTGCGAGCAGTGCACACTGGTACACTGTGGGCAGTGAGCCCTGGTACACGAGTACACCAGGGTGGCATGGCGGCTCAGTGGTTAGCACTGCAGCCTCACAGCGCCAGGGACCCGGGTTCAATTCCAGCCTCGGATAACTGTCTGTGTGGAGTTTGCACATCCTCCCTGTGTTTGCGTGGGTTTCCTCCGGGTGCTCTGGTTTCCTCCCACAGTCCAAAGATGTGCAGGCTAGGTGGATCGGCCATGCTAAATTGCCCGTAGTGTTCAGGGGTGTGAGGATTATAGGAGGATGCTCCAAGGGGCAGTGTGGACTTGTTGGGCCAAAGGGCCTGTTTCGATACTGTAGGGAATCTAATTTTTAAAAGAAAGACAAGAGCATTATAATTGTACTGGAGGACAAGGAGCGCATGACTGTCATTATGAAGAAATCGGATGATGTTAAGAAAGCAGGCACAGCTCACAGATACAAACACTTACCAACAGGTGGCGATAGACCCAACACTGCAGCTGGAAAATCGGATCACCCAGACACTGAAGAGACTATAGGATGCAGGACAGATAACCAAGATGGATTACATGTGAATGAAACCAGAAACACCCCTGCTTCAATGGACTGCCTAAAGAACATAAAAACAGACGTCTCTCTCAGACCCACTGTCTCCCTACTAGACACACTACCAGACAAATTGGCCAAGGACCCACAACAGAGGTTGAAACACCTGTAAACGGATCACCGCATTCTATTGACTCAACCCAAGATTTCCTTGATACCCTAAAGAACATAAAAATCAGCGACGACGAGATTACGGTATCCTTTGATGTCACAGCTTTATTCACATCAATCAATATCCCACTAGCCAAAGAAACAGTGGCCACATTATTAGCGGAAGCAGCAACGCAAGCCAGTAACTCCATCAGCAAGGACTACATCCTTAAATTACGACACCTCTGCCTCACCACATACAACGTCTTTAATGGAAAGATATACAAACAGACCAATGGGGTCACCCATCTCAGGACTCATTGCAGAAGCAGTCACGCAAAGACTAGAACGCACCACCCTCCCCCGCGTTCAACCTAAATTGTGGATCTGGTACGTAGATGACACATTTCTCCTTATTAACCGCAACAAATTAGAAGAAACCCACCACCTCATCAACAACACATTCACAGAAATTAAATTCACAAGGGAAGAAGAAAACAACAATCAGCTTCTGTTTCTGGATGTTAGAGTTGAACGTATGACTAACGAGAAGTTCCAAACCTCAGTATTCAGGAAAGCAGCCCATACAGATCAAGCCTTCAACTTCCACAGCAACCATCCCAATGACCATAAGCAAAGCTGTGTTAGTACACTATTTAAACTGGCCAGGACTCACTGCAACACCCTGGAATTATGCAGGAAAGAGGAAGAGCATCTACACAAAATCCTCGCTATGAGCAGATGTCCCCGCAACTTCATCTGGAGATGCCCACTAAATAGACAACAGCAGGAGGACACAGTACGCCGTAACACGCTGGCCACACTGCCCTACATCAGGGACATATTGAAACTGACAACAAAACTCCTAAGATCACTAGATATCACGATGACCCACAAGCCCACAGCTTCTCTACAACAAACACTCACCAGGATTAAAGACCCCATACCCACAATATCCTGAATCAGCATGGTTTGCAAAGTACAATGCATCAACTGCCATAAACATTACCTCAGACTGACAGGAAGGAAACTAGCCACTAGAATACATGAACGTCAACAAGCAGCAAAACGACATGACAAGCTCTCCTTAATATCAGAGATAATGGGAACTGCAGATGCTGGAGAATCCAAGATAACAAAGTGTGGAGCTGGATGAACACAGCAGGCCAATGTGCTCCTAAGATGCTGCTTGACCTGCTGTGTTCATGCAGATGCACACTTTGTTATCTTGGATTCTCCTTAATATCAGTGCACTCAGACAGTGAAGGCCATCAGTTTGTCTGGGACAAAGTAACCATAATAACCCAAGCCAAACATAGACATGGATGTGAATTCCTCGAGCATGGTTCTCCACCCGTAATGCAATCAACAAGCACACAGAATTGGACCTGAAATACAAACCCATACAGATGAAAGTTGGAAATGGCACTACTCACCGTAACGGACGGGACAGTATAAATTCCAAGCGGAGTAGAATAACATCACTCCATCAGACGCCTCACTGATGATGTCACATCACGTGGTGACAAAATGCCTGAGTGAAAACCAGCCAGCTCAGCGAGCAAGTCAACAACCTCACAGACCCAATGCCAGGACAGGAGAGGCTTCATTTACAGGACAATGCATTGCCTGTAAGAAGAACAAAACACTTAGCAGGTGTGACAGATTGCACTGCTGAAGAAAGAGAATAGGAAACTCAAAAGAGAGGAGAAAGAAAAGGCATGGGGAATGTTTTGAGCTAACAAAGTGTGGAACACAGCAGGCATCATTGTGGCACTGCAGGAGGCCCATGATGGACATGCCGTCTGAGGAATGGGAGGGGGAGTTGAAATGGGTTGTGAGTGCAAGGTGCAGTTGTTTGTTGCGAACTGAGCGGAGGTGTTCTGCAAAGCGGTCTCCAAGCCTCCGCTTGGTTTCCCCAATGTAGAGGAAGCCACACTGGGTACAGTGGATGCAGTATACCACATTGGCAGATGTGCAGGTGAACACCTGCTTGATGTGGAAAGTCTTCTTGGGGCCTGGGATGGGGGTGAGGGAGGAGGTGTGGGGGCAAGTGTAGCACTTCCTGCGGTTGCAGGGGAAGGTGCCGGGTGTGGTGGGGTTGGAGGGGAGTGTGGAATGGACAAGGGAGTCGCGGAGAGAGTGGTCTCTCTGAAAGGCAGACAAGGATGGGGATGGAAAAATGTCTTTGGTGGTGGGGTCGGATTGTAGATGGCGGAAGTGTCGGAGGATGATGCATTGTATCCGGAGGTTGATGGGGTGGTGTGTGAGAACGAGGGGGTACTCTTGGGGCAGTTATTGCAGGGACGTGGTGTGAGAGATGAGTTGCGGGAAATGCAGGAGACACAGTCGAGGGCGTTCTCAACCACTGCGGCGGGGGGTGGGGGGGGGGGGTGGTGGGAATAGCCCTAACCCTATTGCAAGGCCTCCTGCAGTGCAACAGCGATGCCACCCAAAGGTTGCAGGAACAGCAACTCATATTCCGCTTGGGAACCCTGCAGCCTAACGGTAACAATGTGGATCTCACAAGCTTCAATTCAAAATCTCCCCTCCTCCTACTGCATCCCAAAACCAGCCCAGCTCGTTCCTGCCTCCCTAACTTGTTCTTCCTCTCACCTACCCCTCCTCCCACCTCAAGCCGCACCCCCATTTCCTACCTACCAACCTCACCCCAGCCCTTGAACTGTCCATCCTCCCCGGACTGACCTATCCCCTCCCTACCTCCTCACTTATACTCTCCTCGAATGGTTCCATCGCCTCCTCTTTAACTTGTCTGTCTCCTCTCCACCTATCTTCTCGTCTATCCATCTTCTATCCACCTCCCCCTCTCTCACTATTTATTTCAGAACCCTCTCCCCATCCCCCTTTTCTGATGAAGGGTCTAGGCCCGAAACATCAGCTTTTGTGCTCCTGAGATGCTGCTTGGCCTGCTGTGTTCATCCAGCCCCATATTTTGTTATCTCAGATTCTCCAGCATCTACAGTTCCCATTATCTCCGGAGAATGTTTTTATGACTCTTATGACAGAATGAGGGCATGATTTGCAAGATCAGAATTTGCTTCCCCAAACTTTGGGCGGAGTGAACAGCTTAGACAATTCAAAAGGCAATGAAGAGTTTACCACATTGCTGAAGTGACATGTTGGCCAGATCAGGCAAGGTTGGTAGATTTCCTCCCTTTAAGGGCATTGGTGAACCAAATGGGATGTTAATAAACTGCAAAATAAATGACTGATGGTCTTAAGGGAGAATCTAAGACCAGAGGGCACAGTCTCAGAGTAAAGGGATGCCAATTTAAGATTGAGATGGCGAGGAATTTCTTCTCTCAGAGGGTTGTGAGTCATTGGAACTCTTAGCCACAGAGAGCTGAGGGGGTAGAGTCCTTGTGTACATTTAAGACTATAAACATTCCATCGGATATGAATCTCCAGTAACTATACCAGCACATTGCCAATTTCCCTGTCCCTTCCAGTGCAGTGTTTACCCTAGAGCTTTCACCTCTAGCACTTGCTAAGCAGATTTCCTAGCCTTTCATAAACTCCTCGTGCATTCAGTGGTTTCAGACTGAGAGTGAGGTCTGACTTGCATTCTCACACAGAGAGCCACAACTGTCCACAGCTGATTTCCCTTTCATGGACCTTACAAGTCAACTTGTCTGTTAATTTCTGGGATATTTTAGGCCTTTCCCTCTCAATGCCCATTTCCAGGATCCAGGAAGAAGTCCTGATTACCTTTGGAATAAATGGACAGTTTAGAACACAAACATTTACTGCCCGATATTCTCCCACAGTTCCCTGGGACTTTGGAGACTCACAGTCTGTTAGCACCTTGTACCTTTGTCCCAGGCTCAGGCCTCATTAGTCTCTCCCGTTCAGACCTCCTGGATTTGCAGCTGAGCCAACTCCCAAACAGGGCAAAGGGCATCTTTTCCTGTCTGCCCGAAACGAAAGGCACAATTCCAAAATAGCAATGTTATCCCTCTCACACAAATGCTGAGTTTGAGACGGAGGTGAGCGAGAGTCAACCTGACCCTGAGTCTGAGGTCAATGAGAGTCACCCTGACCCTGAGACTGAGGTCAATGACAGTGGCCCTGGGACTGAAGTCAGTGAGAGTGACCCAGGGACTGAGACTGAGGTCAGTGAGAATGACCCTGAGACTGAGGTCAGTGAGAGTGACGCTGGGACTGAGACTGAGGTCAGTCAGAGTGACCCTGACCCTGAGACTGAGGTCAGTGAGAGTGACCCTGGGACTGCGGTCAATGACAGTCACCCTGACCCTGAGTCTGAGGTCAATGAGAGTGGCCCTGGGACTGAGGTCGATGAGAGTCACCCTGACCCTGAGACTGAGGTCAATGAGAGTGGCCCTGGGACTGAAGTCAGTGAGAGTGACCCAGGGACTGAGACTGAGGTCAGTGAGAGTCACCCTGACCCTGAGACTGAGGTCAGTGACAGTGACCCTGGGACTGAGACTGAGGTCAGTCAGAGTGACCCTGGGACTGAGGTCAGTGAGAGTGACCCAGGGACTGAGGTCAGTGAGAGTCACCCTGACCCTGAGACTGAGTTCAGTGAGAGTGACCCTGGGACTGAGACTGAGGTCAGTCAGAGTGACCCTGGGACTGAGGTCAGTGTGAGTGACCCTGGAACTGAAGTCAATGACAGTCACCCTGACCCTGAGACTGAGATCAGTGAGAGTGACCCTGGGACTGAGACTGAGGTCAGTGAGAGTCACCCTGACCCTGAGACTGAGGTCAGTGAGAGTCACCCTGACCCTGAGACTGAGGTCAGTGAGAGTGACCCTGGGACTGAGACTGAGGTCAGTCAGTGGCCCTGGGACTGAGGTCAGTGTGAGTGACCCAGGGACTGAGGTCAGTGAGAGTGACCCTGGGACTGAGGTCAGTGAGAGTGACCCAGGGACTGAGGTCAATGAGAGTGACCCTGGGACTGAGACTGAGGTCAGTGAGAGTGACCCTGGGACTGAGACTGAGGTCAGTCAGTGACCCTGGGACTGAGGTCAGTGTGAGTGACCCAGGGACTGAGGTCAGTGAGAGTGACCCAGGGACTGAGGTCAGTGAGAGTGACCCAGGGACTGAGGTCAGTGAGAGCGATTCTGGGACTGAGGTCAGTGAGAGTGACCCTGGGACTGAGACTGAGGTCAGTCAGTGACCCTGGGACTGAGGTCAGTGAGAGTGACCCTGGGACTGAGACTGAGGTCAGTGAGAGTGACCCTGGGACTGAGACTGAGGTCAGTCAGTGACCCTGGGACTGAGGTCAGTGAGAGTGACCCAGGGACTGAGGTCAGTGAGAGCGATTCTGGGACTGAGGTCAGTGAGAGTGACCCTGGGACTGAGACTGAGGTCAGTCAGTGACCCTGGGACTGAGGTCAGTGAGAGTGACTCTGGGACTGAGGTCAGTGCGAGTGACCCTGGGACTGAGGTCAGTGAGAGTGACTCTGGGACTGAGGTCAGTGAGAGTGACCCTGGGACTGAGGTCAATGAGAGTGACCCTGGGACTGAGACTGAGGTCAGTGAGAGTGACCCTGGGACTGAGACTGAGGTCAGTCAGTGACCCTGGGACTGAGGTCAGTGAGAGTGACCCAGGGACTGAGGTCAGTGAGAGCGATTCTGGGACTGAGGTCAGTGAGAGTGACCCTGGGACTGAGACTGAGGTCAGTCAGTGACCCTGGGACTGAGGTCAGTGAGAGTGACTCTGGGACTGAGGTCAGTGCGAGTGACCCTGGGACTGAGGTCAGTGAGAGTGACTCTGGGACTGAGGTCAGTGAGAGTGACCCTGGGACTGAGGTCAGTGAGAGTGACCCTGGGACTGAGGTCAATGAGAGTGATTGATTTGCATAGTGTTGGTTCCTGTGGCTGTAGTTGGCAACAGCACACCCTCTGGTGTCACTTTGCTGGAATTGCAGCTGTGAATCTTGCTCTTGTTGAGAGGACGTTTAGTAAAACCATAGCTGGAATATCTTGTCCAATTTCAATCCTTATCCCGAAGAAAGGGCCTCCTCACTTTAGGGAGCATGAAGCTGTGGTTGATGAGGCTGATTCCTGCAAAGATAGTAACCGGTCCGTTAGTAGTGGTGTGCCTCAAGGATCTGTTTTGGGACCACTGCTGTTTGCCATTTTCATAAATGACTTGAACGCAGGCATAGGTGGATGGGTTAGTAAGTTTGCAGATGACACTAAAGTCGATGGAGTGGTGGACAGTGTGGAAGGATGTTGCAGGTTGCAGGGAGACTTGGATAAACTGCAGAATTGGACCGAAAGGTGGCAAATGGAGTTTAATACGGATAAATGTGAGGTGATTCACTTTGGGAAGAATAACAGGAAGGCAGAATACTGGGCCAATGGAAAGATTCTTGGTAGTGTAGATGTGCAGAGGGATCTTGGTGTCCATGTACATAGATCCCTGAAAGTTGCCACCCAGGTTGATAGTGCTGTTAAGAAGGCTTACGGTGTGTTAGGTTTTACTGGTAGAGGGATTGAGTTCTGGAGCCGTGATGTCATGCTGCAACTGTACAAAACGCTAGTGTGGCCTCACTTGGAATATTGTGTGCAGTTCTGGTCGCCCCATTACAGGAAGGATGTGGAAACATTGGAAAAGGTGCAGAGGAGATTTACCAGGATGTTGCCTGGTCTGGAGCGCAGGCCCTATGAAGAAAGGCTGAGGGACTTGGGTCAGTTCTCATTGGAGAGAAGGAGGCTAAGAGGGGATTTAATAGAGACATACAAGATGATCAGAGGATTAGTTGGGTGGACAGTGAGAGTCTTTTTCCGAGGATGCTGACTTCAGCTTGTACAAGGGAGCATAGATACAAATTGATGGGTGATAGATTTAAGACAGATGTCAGAGGCAGGTTCTTTACTCAGAGAGTGGTAAGGGCATGGAACGCCGTGCCTGCCAATGTAGTTAACTCAGCCACATTAGGGGGATTTAAACAGTCCTTGGATAAGTATATGGATAATGATGGGATAGGATAGGGGGAGGGGCTTAGATTAGCTCACAGGTCGGTGCAACATCGAGGGCCGAAGGGCCTGTTCTGCGCTGTATTGTTCTAAGTTCTATTTTCCATGTTCTATGATAGGCAATATGGAGAAATTGAGCAGACAGGATCACTAGTTTGAAGACTGAGCTGTGATGTAATTGAAAGATATTAAAATGTTTTGTTTAATGTTGTTGACCTAAAGGTGTTGCCTGTTAATCCAGCATTTATTGCCCATGCTGTAAGAGGTTAGATATTGAGAATTCATTTTCTCTGGCCGAGAGATTCAGCATCTCAGGATAATGAGAGAGAAACTGGAAACAACAGTAGGATGAGATAGTAAGAATTGCTGATGCTGGAGTCTGAGAAAACATAGTGTGGAGCTGGAGGAACACACAGACCAGGCAACATCGGAGGAGCAGGAAAGTTGATATTTCAAGTCAGTGGGAGTAACCCAGAGTCTGAGACTGAGGTCAGTGAGAGTTACCCTGGGACTGGGGTCAGTGAGAATGACCCTGGGACTGAGATCAGTGAGACTGACCCTGGGACTGAGGTCAGTGAGAGTGATGAAGGGACTGAGACTGAGGTCAGTGAGAGTGACCCTGGGATTGAGATCAGTGAGAGTGATTCTGGGACTGAGACTGAGGTCAGTGAGAGTGACTATGGGACTGTGATCAGTGAGAGTGATTCTGGGACTGAGGTCAGAGCAAGTGACTCTGGGACTGAGGTCAGTGAGAGTGATTCCGGGACTGGGACTGAGGTTAGTGAGAGTGACCCTATGACTGAGACTGAGGTCAATGAGAGTGACCCTGGGACTGAGGTCAGTGAGAGCGATTCTGGGACTGAGGTCAGTGAGAGTGACCCTGGGACTGAGACTGAGGTCAGTGAGAGTGACTATGGGACTGTGATCAGTGAGAGTGACTCTGGGACTGAGGTCAGTGAGAGTGACTCTGGGACTGAGGTCAGTGCGAGTGACCCTGGGACTGAGGTCAGTGAGAGTGACCCTGCGACTGAGGTCAGTGAGAGTGACTCTGGGACTGAGGTCAGTGAGAGCGATTCTGGGACTGAGACTGAGGTCAGTGAGAATGACTCTGGGACTGAGGTCAGTGAGAGTGACTCTGGGACTGAGGTCAGTGAGAGTGATGAAGGGACTGAGATCAGTGAGAGTGACCCTGGGACTGAGATCAGTGAGAGTGACCCTGGGACTGAGATCAGTGAGAGTGATGAAGGGACTGAGACTGAGGTTAGTGAGAGTGACACTGGGACTGAGACTGAGGTCAGTGAGAGTGACCCTGGGACTGAGATCAGTGAGAGCGATTCTGGGACTGAGACTGAGGTCAGTGAGAATGACTCTGGGACTGAGGTCAGTGAGAGTGACTCTGGGACTGAGGTCAGTGAGAGTGATGAAGGGACTGAGATCAGTGAGAGTGACCCTGGGACTGAGGTCAGTGAGAGCGATTCTGGGACTGAGGTCAGTGAGAGTGACTCTGGGACTGAGGTCAGTGAGAGTGACCCTGGGACTGAGGTCAGTGAGAGTGACCCTGGGACTGAGGTCAGTGAGAGCGATTCTGGGACTGAGGTCAGTGAGAGTGACCCTGGGACTGAGGTCAGTGAGATGACCCTGGGACTGAGGTCAGTGAGAGCGATTCTGGGACTGAGGTCAGTGAGAGTGACCCTGGGACTGAGGTCAGTGAGAGCGATTCTGGGACTGAGGTCAGTGAGAGTGACTCTGGGACTGAGGTCAGTGAGAGTGATGAAGGGACTGAGGTCAGTGAGAGTGACCCTGGGACTGAGGTCAGTGAGAGCGATTCTGGGACTGAGGTCAGTGAGAGTGACTCTGGGACTGAGATCAGTGAGAGTGACTCTGGGACTGAGGTCAGTGAGAGTGATGAAGGGACTGAGATCAGTGAGAGTGACCCTGGGACTGAGATCAGTGAGAGTGACCCTGGGACTGAGATCAGTGAGAGTGATGAAGGGACTGAGACTGAGGTTAGTGAGAGTGACACTGGGACTGAGACTGAGGTCAGTGAGAATGACTCTGGGACTGAGGTCAGTGAGAGTGACTCTGGGACTGAGGTCAGTGAGAGTGACTCTGGGACTGAGGTCAGTGAGAGTGATGAAGGGACTGAGATCAGTGAGAGTGACCCTGGGACTGAGATCAGTGAGAGTGACCCTGGGACTGAGATCAGTGAGAGTGATGAAGGGACTGAGACTGAGGTTAGTGAGAGTGACACTGGGACTGAGACTGAGGTCAGTGAGAGTGACCCTGCAACTGAGGTCAGTGAGAGTGACTCTAGGACTGAGGTCAGTGCGAGTGACCCTGGGACTGAGGTCAGTGAGAGTGATTCCGGGACTGGGACTGAGGTCAGTGAGAGTGAATCTGCGACTGAGGTCAGTGAGAGTGACTCTGGGACTGAGACTGAGGTTAGTGAGAGTGACCCTACGACTGAGACTGAGGTCAATGAGAGTGACCCTGAGACTAAGGTCAATGAGAGTGACCCTGGGACTGAGGTCAGTGAGAGCGATTCTGGGACTGAGGTCAGTGAGAGTGACTCTGGGACTGAGGTCAGTGCGAGTGACCCTGGGACTGAGGTCAGTGAGAGTGACTCTGGGACTGAGGTCAGTGAGAGTGACCCTGGGACTGAGGTCAGTGAGAGCGATTCTGGGACTGAGGTCAGTGAGAGTGACCCTGGGACTGAGGTCAGTGAGAGCGATTCTGGGACTGAGGTCAGTGAGAGTGACTCTGGGACTGAGGTCAGTGCAAGTGACCCTGGGACTGAGGTCAGTGAGAGTGATTCTGGGACTGAGGCCAGTGAGAGGGACCCTGGGACTGAGGTCAGTGAGAGTGACCCTGGGACTGAGGTCAGTGAGAGCGAGTGACTCTGGGACTGAGGTCAGTGAGAGTGACCCTGGGACTGAGGTCAGTGAGAGCGATTCTGGGACTGAGGTCAGTGAGAGTGAGCCTGGGACTGAGGTCAGTGCGAGTGACTCTGGGACTGAGGTCAGTGCGAGTGACCCTGGGACTGAGGTCAGTGAGAGTGACCCTGGGACTGGAACTGAGGTCAGTGAGAGTGACCCTGGGACTGAGGTCAGTGCGAGTGACTCTGGGACTGAGGTCAGTGAGAGTGACTCTGGGACTGAGGTCAGTGAGAGTGACCCTGGGACTGAGGTCAGTGAGAGCGATTCTGGGACTGAGGTCAGTGAGAGTGACCGTGGGACTGAGGTCAGTGAGAGCGATTCTGGGACTGAGGTCAGTGAGAGTGACTCTGGGACTGAGGTCAGTGAGAGCGATTCTGGGACTGAGGTCAGTGAGAGTGACCCTGGGACTGAGGTCAGTGAGAGCGAGTGACTCTGGGACTGAGGTCAGTGAGAGTGACCCTGGGACTGAGGTCAGTGACAGCGATTCTGGGACTGAGGTCAGTGAGAGTGACCCTGGGACTGAGGTCAGTGAGAGCGATTCTGGGACTGAGGTCAGTGAGAGCGATTCTGGGACTGAGGTCAGTGAGAGTGACCCTGGGACTGAGGTCAGTGAGAGCGATTCTGGGACTGAGGTCAGTGAGAGTGACCCTGGGACTGAGGTCAGTGAGAGCGATTCTGGGACTGAGGTCAGTGAGAGTGACCCTGGGACTGAGGTCAGTGCTAGTGACTCTGGGACTGGAACTGTGGTCAGTGAGAGTGACTCTGGGACTGAGGTCAGTGCGAGTGACTCTGGGACTGAGGTCAGTGAGAGTGACTCTGGGACTGAGGTCAGTGAGAGTGACCCTGGGACTGAGGTCAGTGAGTGCGATTCTGGGACTGAGGTCAGTGAGAGTGACCCTGGGACTGAGGTCAGTGAGAGCGATTCTGGGACTGAGGTCAGTGAGAGTGACCCTGGGACTGAGGTCAGTGAGTGCGATTCTGGGACTGAGGTCAGTGAGAGTGACCCTGGGACTGAGGTCAGTGAGAGTGACTCTGGGACTGAGGTCAGTGAGAGCGATTCTGGGACTGAGGTCAGTGAGAGTGACCCTGGGACTGAGGTCAGTGAGAGCGAGTGACTCTGGGACTGAGGTCAGTGAGAGCGATTCTGGGACTGAGGTCAGTGAGATGACCCTGGGACTGAGGTCTGAGCGAGTGACCCTGGGACTGAGGTCAGTGAGAGTGACCCTGGGACTGGAACTGAGGTCAGTGAGAGTGACCCTGGGACTGAGGTCAGTGAGAGCGATTCTGGGACTGAGGTCAGTGAGAGCGATTCTGGGACTGAGGTCGTGAGAGTGACCCTGGGACTGAGGTCAGTGAGAGCGATTCTGGGACTGAGGTCAGTGAGAGTGACTCTGGGACTGAGGTCAGTGAGAGCGATTCTGGGACTGAGGTCAGTGAGAGTGACCCTGGGACTGAGGTCAGTGAGAGCGAGTGACTCTGGGACTGAGGTCAGTGAGAGTGACCCTGGGACTGAGGTCAGTGAGAGCGATTCTGGGACTGAGGTCAGTGAGAGTGACCCTGGGACTGAGGTCAGTGAGAGCGATTCTGGGACTGAGGTCAGTGAGATGACCCTGGGACTGAGGTCAGAGCGAGTGACTCTGGGATTGAGGTCAGTGAGAGTGACCCTGGGACTGAGGTCAGTGAGAGCGATTCTGGGACTGAGGTCAGTGAGAGTGACCCTGGGACTGAGGTCAGTGAGAGCGATTCTGGGACTGAGGTCAGTGAGAGTGACCCTGGGACTGAGGTCAGTGAGAGCGATTCTGGGACTGAGGTCAGTGAGAGTGACCCTGGGACTGAGGTCAGTGAGAGCGATTTTGGGACTGAGGTCAGTGAGAGCGATTCTGGGACTGAGGTCAGTGAGAGTGACCCTGGGACTGAGGTCAGTGAGAGCGATTCTGGGACTGAGGTCAGTGAGAGTGACCCTGGGACTGAGGTCAGTGAGATGACCCTGGGACTGAGGTCAGTGAGAGCGATTCTGGGACTGAGGTCAGTGAGAGTGACCCTGGGACTGAGGTCAGTGAGAGCGATTCTGGGACTGAGGTCAGTGAGAGTGACCCTGTGACTGAGGTCAGTGAGAGCGATTCTGGGACTGAGGTCAGTGAGAGTGACCCTGGGACTGAGGTCAGTGAGAGCGATTCTGGGACTGAGGTCAGTGAGAGTGACCCTGGGACTGAGGTCAGTGAGAGCGATTCTGGGACTGAGGTCAATGAGAGTGACCCTGTGACTGAGGTCAGTGAGAGCGATTCTGGGACCCTGCTTCAGAAACGAAGGGGTGGCTAGGGAACTGGGAAATAAATAGAGCCGATGGCTGGAGCGAAGAGGGACGGTCGGTTATGGGATGAGGCCGGAGTGTGGGGAGATTTTGAAACTAGTAATGTCTACTTTGAGGCCATTGAGCTGGAGGCTTCTGAGGTGGAATATGAAGTGCTGTTCTCCAGTGTCACAACAATGCCACCTGGAAACTGGAGTTAGGCCCAGGATGGACATGTTGCCCAGGGAGTGGGAGGGGGAGTTGAAGAGGTTCGTGATTGGGAAGTGTTGTTGTTTGTTGCAAACAGAGCGCAGATATTCCACAAAGGAGTGTCTGAGCCTCTGCTTGGTTTCCCCGATGTAGAGGGGGCCACATTGGGAGCAGCGGATACAGTATACCACATTAACAGATGTGCAGGTGAACGTCTGTCTTATGTGAAAGGGGTTTTTGGTTCCTTGGATGGGGGTGAGGGGGGAGGTCCATCGTGGGCCTGCTGTCGTGCCACAACGATGCCACCTGTAGGTTGCAGGAACAGCAACTCATATTCCGCTTGGGAACGCTGCAGCCCAATGGTATCAATGTGGATTTCAGCAGCTCGTTATCCAACGTCCTGGCGAACCTCCTCTGCACCCTCTCCAAAGCATCCACATGCTTTTGGTAATGTGGCGACCAGAACTGTACGCCGTATTCCAGATATGGCCGAACCAAAGTCCTATACAACTGTATCATGACCTGCCAACTCTTGTACTCAATACACCATTCGATGAATGAAAGCATGCCGTATGCCTTCTTAACCACTCTATCAGCCTGTGTTGGCCCCTTCAGGTACAATGGAACCGAACACCCAGATCTCACTGAATGTCAATTTTCCCCAGGACTTTCCCATTTACCACATAGTTCGCTCTTGAATTTGATCTTCCAAAATGCATCACCTTGCATTTGCCTGGATTGAACTCCATCTGCCATTTGTCTGCCCAACTCTCCAATCTATCTGTATTCTGCTGCATTCTCCGACAGTCTCCTTCACTATCTGCTACTCCACCAATCTTAGTGTCATCTGCAAACTTGATAATCAGACCATCTATACCTTCCTCCAGATTATTTATCTATATCACCAACAACAGTGGTCCCAACACAGACCCCTGTGGAACACCACTGGTCACAGTTCTCCATTTTGAGAAACTCCCTTCCACTACAACTCTCTGTCTCCTATTGCCCAGCTAGTTCTCTGTCTAGAGATAATGGGAACTGCAAATGCTGGAGAATCTGAGATAACAAAGTGTGGAGCTGAATGAACACAGCAGGCTGAGCAGCAGCTTTTGTGCTCCAAAGATGCCACTCTAGTTCTCTGTCCATCTAGCTAGTACACCCTGGACCGCATGCGACTTTGCTTTCTCCATCAGCCTGCCATGGGGAACCTTATCAAATGCCTTACTGAAGTCCATGTATATGACATCTACGGCCCTTCCCTCATCTATCAACTTTGTCACTTCCCAAAGAATTCTATCAAGTTGGTAAGACATGACCTTCCCTGCACAAAACCATGCTGCCTATCACTGATAAGCCCATTTTCTTTCAAACGTAAATAGATCCTATCCCTCAATATCTTCTCCAGCAGCTTCCCCACCACTAACATCAGGCTCACCGGTCTATAATTACCTGGATTATCCCTGCTACCCTTCTTAAACAAGAGGACAACATTAGCAATTCTCCAGTCCTCCAGGACCTCACCCGTGCTCAACGATGCTGCAAAGTTATCTATTAAGTTATATATATAAAGAACAAGAGGGTAAGTAGAGAAAGGATTGGCCCACTTAAGGACAAAGAAGGAAAGTTATGCGCGGAGTCAGAGAAAATGGGTGACATTCTTAATGAGTACTTTGCATCGGTATTCACCAAGGAGAGGGACATGACGGATGTTGAGGTTAGGGACCTGATTGAGGTCTACAAAATCATGAGGGGTATAGACAGGGTGGATAGCAAAAAGCTTTTTCCCAGAGTGGGGGACTCAATTACTAGGGGTCATGAGTTCAAAGTGAGAGGAGGAAAGTTTAAGGGAGATATGCATGGAAAGTTCCTTACACAGAGGGTGGTGGGCGCCTGGAACGCGTTGCCAGCGCAGGTGGTAGACGCAGACACGTTAGCGTCTTTTAAGATATATTTGGACAGGTACATGGGTGGGCAGGGAGCAAATGGACACAGACCATTCGAAAATAGATGACAGGTTAGACAGAGGATCTTGATCGGCGCAGGCGTGGAGGGCCGAAGGACCTGTTCCTGCGCTGTAGGTTTCTTTGGATAGATGTTTACTTAGTCTAGGTCAGGTTGACAAAAGGCAGGAGGAAGTGTTGGGTATCCTAAAAGACATTAAGGTGGTCAAGTCTCTGATGAAGGGTCTAGGCCCGAAACGTCAGCTTTTGTGCTCCTGAGATGCTGCTTGGCCTGCTGTGTTCATCCAGCCTCACATTTTATTATCTTATTAAGGTGGTCAAGTCCCCAGGTCTGGATGGGATCTATCCCAGGTTACTGAGGGAAGCAAGAGAGGAAATAGCCGGGGCCCTGACAGATATCTTTGCAGTGTCCTTAGACACAGGTGAGGTCCCAGAGGACTGGAGATTTGCGAATGTTGTCCCCTTGTTTAAAAAGGGCAGCAAGTATAATCCAGGTAATTATCGACTGGTGAGCCTGACGTCAGTGGTAGGGAAGCTGCTGGAGAAGATACTGAGGGATAGGATTCATTCCCATTTGGAAGAAAAAGGGCTTATCAGTGATAGGCAACATGGTTTTGTACAGGGAAGGTCATGTCTTACCAACTTAATAGAATTCTTTGAGGATGTGACAAAGTTGGTTGATGAAGGAAAGGCTGTAGATGTCATATACATGGACTTCAGTAAGGCATTTGATAAGGTTCCCCATAGCAGGCTGATGGAGAAAGTGAAGTCACATGGGGTCCAGGGTGTGCTAGCTAGATGGATAAAAAACTGGCTGGGCAACAGGAGACAGAGGGTAGTAGTAGAAGGGAGTTTCTCAATTTGGAGACTTGTGACCAGTGATGGTCCACAGGGATCTGTGCTGGGACCACTGTTGTTTGTGATATACATAAATGATCTGGAGGAAGGTGTAGGTGGCCTGATCAGCAAGTTTGCAGATGACACTAAGATTGGTGGAGTAGCTGATAGTGAAGGGGACTGTCAGAGATTACAGCAGAATATAGATAGACTGGAGAGACGGGCAGATAAATGGCAGATGGAGTTCAATCCGGGCAAATGCGAGGTGATGCATTTTGGAAGATCAAATTCAAGGGCGAACTATACAGTAAACGGAAAAGTCCTGGGGAAAATTGATGAACAGAGAGATCTGGGTGTTCAGGTCCATTGTTCCCTGAAGGTGACAACGCAGGTCAATAGGGTGGTCAAGAAGGCATACGGCATGCTTTCCTTCATCGGACGGGGTATTGAGTACAAGAGTTGGCAGGTCATGTTACAGTTGTATAGGACTTCAGTTCTGGAGTACTGTGTACAGTTCTGGTCACCACATTACCAAAAGGATGTGGATGCTTTGGAGACTGTACAGAGGAGGTTCACCAGGATGTTGCTTGGTATGGAGGGTGCTAGCTAGGAAGAGAGGTTGAATAGACTAGGATTATTTTCATTAGAAAGACGGAGATTGAGGGAGGACCTGATTGAGGCCTACAAAATCATGAGGAGTATAGACAGGGTGGATAGCAAAAAGCTCTTTTTTCCCAGATTGGGGGACTCAATTACTAGGGGTCATGAGTTCAAAGTGAGAGGAGGAAAGTTTAAGGGAGATATGTGTGGAGAGTTCTTTACACAGAGGGTGGTGGGCGCCTGGAACGTGTTGCCAGCGGAGGTGGTAGACGCAGACACGTTAGCGTCTCTTAAGACATATTTGGACAGGTACATGGATGGGCAGGGAGCAAATGGACATAGACCGTTAGAAAATAGATGACAGGTTAGACAGAGGATCTTGATCGGCGCAGGCTTGAAGGGCCGAAGGGCCTGTTCCTGTGCTGTAATTTTCTTTGTTCTTTGTATTAAGGCCCCGGCTATTTCCTCTCTCGCTTCCCTCAGTAACCTGGGATAGATTCCATCCAGACCTGGGGACTTTTCCACTATAATGACTTTTAGAATACCCAACACTTCTCCCTTCCTTATGCCAACTTGACCTAGAGTAATCGAACATCTATCCCTAACCTCAACATCCATCATGTCCCTCTCCTCGGTGAATACCACAGCAAAGTACTCATTAAGAATCTCACTCATTTTCTCTGACTCCTCGCATAACTTCCCTCCTTTGTCCTTGAGTGGGCCAAACCTTTCTCTCATTACCTTCCTGCTCCTTTTTATAAATTAAAGGCTTTGGGAATTAACTGATCTTCAACAGCCCAGAGAGGTACAGAATGTTAACAACTCACCAACTTCTGAGTGAAGAAATTCCTCATTTCAGTTTTAAATCACCTGCCCCTTCTTCTGCATTTACCAAATTTACATATTCAATTTATCAATCGTTTTGTGAAAGCTATGTGCACTCAGATATAGTGCCTTGATTTCAGACTTTTTAACATTATTCCCCATTGGGATCATATTTTATTCTTGCCAATTGCTTTGTCTTCTCCTTTTGCTTGCTACTTTCCTCCTTGCTGTTCCCAGTTCCCCTTGAATCTGAGCTCCCTCTCAGGTTTCTCCCCATCCGCTAGTCCAGTTTTGATTCTCTGTATAACATGAGCAAATCTCCCTGCATGGACGCTGGCCTTTGGCCTTGCTCAGATATAATTTGTCCATCATGTGTAAGTCCTACCTGCCTCCTTCATACACCGGTTTTGCAGCCTCATACCCTCTGCTTACCTGTACATGGCATTGAGAGTGTCCCTGAGATTATAGCTTTCGAGGTCCTGCCTGTCATGTTTCTGCCTAGCTGCCTGAGCTTTCTCTTCAGGACCTTCAGGGCCTAATTCAGTGACAGCCATATGGACCATGTCCTCAGGATGTTCGCCTTCCTCAAGGGGTATTTCCTACAACTGCTCCATGACATGCCTGACCCTGGCACCAACGGGATAATATACCATCATGCAGTGACATTCATGGCCTCAGAAAGGCCTGCCTGTTCCCCTTGCTGAAGGATCGTCTATCAGTGTTAGTTTCCCCCTCTTCTCTTCCCCACCCGCTGCTGTACACTCAAACATAGCTCCCACTACCTCACTCTGACGGACGCTGACCTGACCAGAATCCAAAGTGGAAAACCAATTACACAGTAAGACCTCAGGGAATTCCTGCATGAGCTGCCTGATGGTTATCCCTTTCCTTTCTGTCTCTATATCTCTAGCGTGTGGTGTGACCATGTTCCCAGGCTGTGTTCCCCATGGAGCCCTCACACTTATGGGCAATGCCACCATAACATCTGGCACAGCTTGAGATCAGGCCTTCACATTTGGTAATCGAACTCACAGGTATGGTCCATGAACTCCCGTGTAGTACAGGTACACATTCCACTTAATCGAGCCGTCCTGCCATAACTTCATTTTACTTTGCTTTATTTATGTGGCCATTGCTCTACTATGCCTCAACTTAATAAACCCTACAACTATTGTTAAACTTTACCAGTCCTAATAAATCTGACAAACATGAAGCATGCTTTATTATTTATAATGAACCTGATTCAAGCACCTTTTTTCCCTGTGTATCAAACACCCATGAACCTTCACTGCACTGTTTCCACAAATCAATCCTGACATATTGAGACAAAAAACTGCACAAAGGGTTCTAGATGTGACTACAGCAATGCCTTGGGAGATGAAAGCAGGAATTCTTTATTCCAGTGCTCTTGTTCCCGTGCTGTCTTATTGTTTTACTACTTTCAGCGAAATGTACATTCACTGCAGCCTCTGTGTGTACCTCACAGCGAACATTCCAACCCAGCCCTGCAAACCAGGAGAGCTTACTCCCACAAACAGAAATGTACAACAATGTGATAGAAAAATGTCTTCACAGGTGTGTACCTTTGGGATTCTCTACCCCACAGAGACATGGAATCTCAATTACTGAAAAGAGTCGCTTTGGTATTCAGTCAAAGGAACTTTCACTTCCCTAATTATATGCCAATTTCAGCCAAGCCAGCTAATTTCCTGCCATCCTGTCACTAACTTCTATATTTTCACATTGCTCATGACACTGAAACAGGAAGGAGCTATGACTGACATTAGGCAGTTTCTCACGAGACATCCTGCGTCTGTGATATCATTCTGCCACCAGAGATTGGTGAACACACAGCCCCAAGTCTTGGCGATCAACACCATCTGGGACAGAGCAGCCTGACCAATTGGCACCTCACCAACTCCTTCAACATTCACTCCCTCCACCACCACGGTTCCAGTGTATCTCCAATGTGTGGATGGGTTGGGGAAAGCATGGGAGAGACCCCATCACTCTTCTAGAGAAAGCTAAATCTCCCCCTGCTTCAGCTGCAAGGTGAAGGGGCTAGTCATGAGATTCCTGACCATAGGTGTCTGTTCAGCTCATTAATGCATTATTTGGGCACTCACTCCAGGTTGTTTCACACTGAAAGCGTTGGAATGAGCATTAGGCTATGCTGGATTCAGACTGGTACACAGTCACCTTGCAGGGATCCAGTTGACTATCGCACTGCCAGAATTTAGAATCCAAATTTCGGGTTTGCTTTGGTTCCTGACACTGTGCAGTCTGACCATTGACCAGTTTATCCACCAATGGCCTGCACTTTGAGGAATTGAGAAGAACAAAGTTGAAGTAACTCTTTCCAACAAAACAGAAATTGCTGTCAAGTTATGTTATTGATGCATTAGGAGACCATCATGGTTGTTTTTGGAGTTAGTTCACTCACACAGCCAATCCCACAGAGGCCATGGAAGAGATTGCAGGAGGGATTAAAAAAGATTAATCCCAGTTTAAAATATTTTAATGATGTCAAGAAATGTTTCTACTCCCTCTGTAGATCCAGAGAAGTCTGGGCCAGATAATAAAGTGGTGAGATTATGTTTAGAGTGACAGATTGCTAAAAAGTGTGAGCGATGTGGTAGGTGAGTTGGCTGGAAGGCTGGTTTGTGATGCAGGGTAACACCGACACACAGGTTCAATTCCTGCACGACCATGAAGGGCTCTCCTTCTTAACCTCTCCCCTCCCCTGCGGCATGGTGACCCTCAGGTTAAACCACCATCAGTCATCTCTCTCCCTCTGTGTTGAGTGAGCTTGGTAAGACTATGACAATTTTCTTTCATTCCAGTATGATTTGTTAGAGAGAGCTGGGCATTAGGTACATAAGTCACATATGGGCAGGACTAGGATGGACATTGTGTGTTTTGTTGTTGGATTGTAGAAGCTAAGACTGGTGTGTGGGCTGCATTCTGATTGGCCACAGTCCTCAGGGAGGCGATGCCCTGGTGGTATTATCACCGGACTATTAATCCAGAGACCCAGGTAATGTCTCTGGGGACCTGGGTTCAAATCCTGCCATGGCAGGTGACGGAGCTTGAATTCAAAAAATATCTGGAATTAAGAATCTAATGATGGCTGTGAATCCATTCTCAATTGTTGGAAAAACCCATCTGGTTCACTAATGTACTTTAGGGAAGGAAACTCCCATCCTTACCTGGTCTGGCGTACATGTGACTCCAGACCCACAGCAATGTGGTTGACTCTTAACTGCCCTCTGGGCAATTAGGGATGGGCAATAAATGCTGCCGAGCCAACAATGCCCACATCCTGTGAATGAATAAAGGGGAGAAAAGGTTACTGCTCCAGAGAATGAGACCACATGCTATCTGGGCTTCTTACTGGGCTATGATTGTGGACTCCTAAAGAGGGTGGAAGGAATTATACAGATATTTCCCCTTTTGGAATCGTCCTGTTTTCGATGGGTTTACAGTCAGCAGCTGCAAGGTGATCTCAGTGAATGATATTCTGGAAGACACCCTATCTGTTTGCATCCTTCCCCCCCGATAAAGCAGGGTCAAGGGGCTGAATGGCCTACTCCTGCTCTTATCTTCTATGTTTCTAATTAAAACAGGAATGGAACAATAAGTCTCTATCCCTTGACAAACTCCGTTCCATCCGTGTCCCTGTAAAAACAAAGTTTCTGTCAGGAAGACAAAGACCACAAATACATCAATTACAAATTCAAAAACCCTCCCCCCGTTCCAAAATTCCCATCCCAATAACTAACTCATCAACAACCACTAGCCCCACCACCCCAGCCCCAGTTATAACCCTTTCATAAAAGCAGGGATTCTTGACTTTGCCTAAAACTTCCAGCTCTCTGTCACCTCCTCCAGGCTGAAATCGTTCTGAGATCCCTCCTTGACACACTGACATGCCACACATGCTCCGGTAGGGTTGTGTCTCAAATTGCCTGGGCCCACAGTTTGGCAAATTACTTCTGAAATTTTCACCAAAGTAGCTCAATTAAACTTATTTCAAACCAAACTCTTGGTCACCCGACAGACCACAATCTCTTTGGTTCATGTCAATTATGAGCTTCTGAAGTATCTCAGCACACTGTTGGATGTTGTCGGTGCCATATAAACGCAATGTAATATTGTCTCCATTCAGTACACAACATTTGAGGGAGAGCAGGTATATTAGGTTGTGCTCAAAGCCTGTAATTATATCCATGAGCAAATTTTGTGTGTGTGTGTCTGTGTGAGTATGTACATGTGAGAGTGTGGCTGAGAGTGTGTGTCTGTATGAGTGCATAAACAGGTGTACGTTAGTGACAGTGTGTGTGTCTTAGTGTCTGTGTGTTTGTGTATGTGTGTGTCTGTGTATGAGAATTCATGCAAATAGGGATTGGTGCTGGTCCCACATTACTGTGGTCCATGTGCTTTCAGGTCAGAGTCAGATTTCAATGTGGGAGCAAGGTTATGGATCTGCATCCATTTCAGATTATTACAGATCTATCTCGGCCTCCTCCAGTGGTCCCCAGCATCACAGATACCAGTCTTCAGCCAATTCAATTCACTTCATGCGATATCAAGAAACAGTTGGAGACACTGGATGCTTGAAAGGTTATGGGCCCTGACAACATTCCGGCAATAGTACTGAAGACTTGTGCTCCAGAACTTGCCGCTCCCCTAGCCAAGCTGTTCCGGTACAGTTACAGCACTGGGATCTACCTGGTAATTTGGAAAATTGTCCAGATATGTCCTGTACACAAAAAGCGGGACAAATCCAACCGGCCAATTACTGCCCCATCAGCCTCCCCTCGATCATCAGTGAAGTGATGGGAGGTGTCAGTAACAGAGCTATCGAGCAGCACCTGCTCAGCAATAACCTGCTCAGTGACGCCCAGTTTGGGTTCTGCCAGGGCCACTCAGCTCCTGACCTCATTACAGCCTCGGTTCAAACATGGACAAAAGAGCTGCATTCCAGAGGTGAGGTGAGAGTGACAACCAGTTGTGGCATCAAGAAGCCTGAGCAAAACTGGAATCAAAAGTAATTGGGGCAAACTCTCCAATGGTTGGAGTCATGCCTGACAGATAGGAAGATGGTTGTGGTTGTTGGAGGTCATTCATCTCAGCTCCAGGATATCTCTGCAGAAGTTCCCCAGAGCTGTGTCCTTGGCCGAACCATCTTCAGCTGCTTCATCAATGGCTTTCTTCCATCATAAGGTCAGAAGTGGGGAGGTTTGTTGATGATTGCACAATGTTCAACACCATTCGTGACTCCTCAGATACTGAAGCAGTCCATTTTCACATGCAATGAGATCCAGACAATATCCAGGTTTGGGCTGACAAGTGGCAAGTGACATTCGTGCCACACAAATTCCAGGCTATGACTGTCACCAATAAGTGACAACTGAACCAGCATTGATATGAACCAATGCAACTATCAGTGAATGTCAACATCCAAGGGGTGACAACTGACCATAAACATCAACAAGGCATTAGTCAGGAGCATGATGGAATACTCTCCATTTGCCTGCAGCTCCTACAACATTGAAGAACCTTGGCACCATCAGCCCGACAGGTATGTTGCCTTATGTCTCTCATTGTAATTAAATCAATTCAAATTACCAAATTTATAAGTTGGGATTTTAAGGAAATTGTTTCCCTTTCTGTCAGGACGGTAAGTGGCTTGGAAGAGAACTTGCTTTTGCTGGTGTTCCCATGTATCTAGTGCCTTTGTCCTTCTAGATGGAAGTGGTCATGGGTTTGGAAGGTGCTGACTGAGGACCTTTGGTGAATTTCTGCCCTGCATCTTGTAGACAGTACACATTGCTGTTACTGAGCGTCGGTGGTGGAGGGAGTGGGTGCTTGTGGATGTGGTGCCAATCAACGGGGCAGTGTTGTCCTGGATGGTGTCAAACTTATTCACCATCCTAACTAGGGAATATATCACTATTCCTTCAGTATTGCTGGGTCAAAACCCTGGAATTCCCTCTCTAGCAGTATGGTGAGTCGACCAACAGCAGATGGACTAAAGTGGTTCAAGAATGCAGCTCACATACGCAGTGCAGGAGGACATGCCAGGAGCAGCACCTGAAGATGAGGTATCAACCTGGTGAACTATAGACAGGCAATTAATGCTGGACCAGCCAACAATACTCATGTCCCACAACTGAATCAAACAAAAGCTTATTGAGTGTTGTTAGAAATGCACCCATCCAGGCAAGTGGGGGGTATCCCATCACACTCCAGGCAAGTGGGGCGGATCCCATCACACTCCAGACAAGTGGGGGGTATCCCATCACACTCCAGGCAAGTGTGGGGTATCCCATCACACTCCAGGCAAGTGGGGAGTATCCCATCACACTCCAGGCAAGTGAGGAGTATTCCATCACACTCCTGACTTGTGCTCTGTAGATGGTGGACAGGCTTTGGGGAGTCAGGAGGTGAGTTACTCACCGCAGTATTCCTAGTTTCCGACCTGGTCTTTTAGCCGCTGGGTTTATGTGGCATGTCCAGTTGAGTTTCTGGTCAATGATAACCCCCAGGGTGCTGATAGTGGGGGATACAGTGATGGTAACACCATTGAATGTCAAGGGGCAGTGGTGTCTCTTATTCCAGATGGTCATAGCCTGCTATTTGTGTGGCATGGTGTTCCTGGCCACTTGTCAGCCCAAGCCTGGATGTTGTCCAGATCTTGCTACTTGTGAACATGGATGGCTTCAGTGTCTGAGGAATCACAAATGGTGCTGAACATTGTGCAATCATTGGAGCAGGCAAAGGCAAAGAATGTATGCTGGGTGAGGTCCAATGTGGAAAGAAGGATTATCCATTCTCTTTTCTCTAATGATACATCATCCAGTGATGATGAAGGCATGAATATAACCACTGAGCATGTGCATAAGCAGCCCTGTCATGTTAATGGTAGATACATGTAACTGGAATCTAAATGTGGGAGTTTCCAGTGTTGTCCTCCCCCACACTCTGTAAAAAGTTGTACTTAGCAAAGATTGTTGTCGTTCATATAAATGGATGTGACCTACCATCTCTCAAAAAAAACAGATATGATCATACAACATGCAAGAGTGGCAGCCTCAATAAAGGGGAGCTACTGACCGAGCTGGTCGGGTCCTAAAGGAGATAGCTGCTCGACTGGGTCTGTGGCGGGTGGTGAGGGAACCAACCAGAGGGAAAAACAAACTTGACCTCATCCTTACCAATCTGCCAGCTGCGGTTGCATCTGTCCATGACAGTAACGGTAAGAGTGACCATCACACAGTCTTTGTGGAGACGAAATCCTGCCTTCACATTGAGAATAAATTCAATTGTGTTGTGTGGTAGTATCACCGTGCTAAATGGGACAGACTTCACACAGATCTGTCAACTCAAGTCTGGGCATCCATGAGGTGCTGTTGGCCACCAACAGCAGCAGAACTGTACTCCAGCACAATTTGTAATTTTGTGGCCCAGCATATCCCCGACTCAACCATTACCATCAAGCCAAGGGGTTCAATGGACAGTGCAGGAGGGGATGCCAGAAGCAGCACCAGGCATACCTGAAGATGAAGTATCAACCTGGTGAAGCCACCAAACAGGACTACCTGCACGCCAAACTGCAAGTGTTATACAGAGCTAAGCAAACCCACAACCTGCAGTCCTGCATAAATGATTGTGGGCTGATGATTTGATGTTTAAATAAAAAGACTTTTTTCTTGAGTAAGTGAGAGCTGTTTAATTCTGTAGGCTGCTTGAGGTGAAATGGGCCTATTGGTTCCCTTGTGCATCACGTACGTATCAAGTGACAATTGTATCCATGTTCCACCTGATACACTGATAACATCAGTTCCCAGCTTAGATCAACAACTCTGTGTATACAAATACATGTGTAAAAATATTTATCATAGACAATTAAACAACTCACTGGAGGAGGAGGCTCCACAAATATCTCCGTCCTCTGTGATGGGGAGTTCAACACGACAGCACATTTTTGCTCGAAGGAATGTCGATGCAGCAGTTTAGGGCCTATTTATCGAACTATTATGAACAGGCCTGAGACTGAAGGTGATATAGAAATGCAGAGCATGGGATCTCACCCACTGGCTGCCAAACTGGTGCAAACATTGTCATCTCCTTTATTAAGTGCCAGTCACGTGATCAGCAGCAGGCAGCACCACTCCTCGGAATGATACACTGTAAAAAATAGTCCAACCAGAGCCAGTAGCCCATTGGAGGCTGAAAGTTGTTCAACAGAAGCTGATGATGTTTCTCGCATCGGCCCCACTTAAGGCTCGGGGCAGAATGGGGCAGAGGGGAGAGATAGTGGCAATGGATCAGATGGTTACAGATTGTTAGGTGGGAGGGTGGGATGTAGGGGGATTGGAGGCAAGTACAGGAAGGTGGTTTTCAATGATGGCTGATTATCCCTCCATCCAAACGCGGGCCCCTGAGATTGCGCACAGACACACACATATACAAACATACACACGTTATATACATACACACACACTCGTATACACACACAAACTCATACACACATAGACACACACATATACAAGCATACATACACATGTATACACACACACACACTCATATACACACAAACTCGTACACACACAAATACAAACATATATACACACACACACTCGTATACACACACAAACACGTATACACACACACTTGTGTACACACACAAACTCGTACACACACAAATACACACACATATACAAACATACATACACATGTATACACACACACACTCATACACACACAAACTCATACAGACACACATATACAAACATATATACACACGTATACACACACACACAAACTCATACACACACACTCGTATACACACACACAAACTCGTACACATACACAGAGACACACACTTGCGTACATACAAACACACACGCAAACGTGCTCACACACTCACAGAGAGAACATTCTGTTTCTCCACATCTGTGTGGTGAACCTCTGGCCCACTGCTGGCTGAACACCACTGGCATGATGCCCTGAACTGGGTATTAATTGCCCACTGATAGACCTCAGTTTAATGGTTCAACTGGCCTTCCCACACTAAACTGAGGTGAGAAACCTGTTGAATGCCCACCCACTGATACCCTCCATGTCAATTAAAACAAACCTTCAAACACCCACCATATCCTTTATACTCTTTCACGGGATGTGAGTGTCACTGGCTGGATCAGGCCAGCATTTAGTGCCCAGGGTGCAATTGAGAGTCACCCACATTGCTGTGGGTCTGGAGTCACATGTAGGACAGATCAGGTGAGGATGTCAGTTTCCTTCCCTAGAGGACATTAGCGAACCAGATGGGTTTGCATGGCATGGGCACCATTGTTTAGGTGGGCTTTCTGATCCCAATTCTGATCCTAGTGAACTTGGATTCCTCCAGCTGTTGTGTTGAGGTTTGATCCTGTTTCCTTCATCCAATGGCCATACCACGACACCAGCATCTCCCCGAATGAATAAGAACAGCAAGATGATCCAACGATTCAGAATCTCAATAAGAAACAAACAACACTCAAAGGGCCAGACGAGTGATGGCAGGATCAGGGCGAATATTTGCAATTGAAAAGTTAGCTCATCGAAACATAGGAGATAGAAGCAGGACGAGGCTTTCGAGCCTGCTCTACCATTCATCACAATCATGACTGACTGTGCAACTTTTTCCCCAGAACCTTTGATCCCGTTCTCCCCGGGTGCTATATCTAGTCAACTCTCGAACACTTTCAATGTTTTGGCATCAGCTGTTTCCTGTGGTAATGAATTCCCGCCGCTCAATTCTGTGTTATTCCAAACAGTTTTGTACGATTTCCTTAAATCACCTCCACTCCCACCCAAGGTGAAAATTTCACCTCAAATTCCTCCTCAGCATGAACTTTAATAAAAATAATATCCCTGGGCAGTGAATTCCACAAACTCTCCGAATACCTGGTCGCCCACGCTAACTCGACACTGACATTAGGGCGTTGTTTCTGTACCGAGATAAAGCCGCTGCCTATAACTATATACACACTTCGTCGTTGAGACACACGTCTGAATGGGTTGAGCTTCTTTTCTGAACTTTAAGGTAAATAAGTCTCAAACACCAGGAAGTGGCTGAGAATATTTGAAGGGCGTGACTTTCTGGTGAAAGCGTTTATTTTGTCAGTTCTGTGAGAGGTTCTTCTGTGACAGTCTTCACCTGTGGCCTTGTGTTTGGAAGAAGGCAACACCTTGAATGTGGGTGAGTAAAATTCCAGCAGAAAGTTACAGGAGGAGGCTCGCAGTTTGTATCGAAGTGATGTTAATGAAGTAGTGAAGTGAAGTGTTCAATCGCTCAATGGCTGGTAAATATCGAACAAGCAACTCGGCTCTTGAATCAGGAAATAGCTGAGCTGGGATGGTCTGTACTGCACCGGCTCTCTCTCTCTGTTGCCTTCAGGGTCAGGAATTTATGAATGTCAGGAATTTATGAATGTCAGGAGCTGGTACTCACGGCGAGTTTGACTTTCAGTCTTGGAACAAGGAAGAAAGGAAGATCCATTTTAACCTGGCAGTGTAGGGAAGTAAATGAGGTCAGGAAACGTGTGTAACTCTGTTTGAACTAAGGTGTGCGTTTGGTACACGCGACCTAATCGTGTTGTTATCACTTCAGAGCTGCCATCGAAGGGATGTGCGCAGAAAGTGGCGAATTATTTGTAGGTTCTCGGGTGACCTGGTGCCGACGTGTGATTTGTGTGTAACACTATCACTCCACATGAGAGTTTCTGGCTGTTCACATCGCTTCCCCGCCAAGACTGTCACAATTTTACACAGTTCAGTATCAATCCGAGTTCAGGGACAGTGACATGTGCGCCGAGAAATTGTTCAGAAATATGTTGAAGTGTATTGATAATGTGAATAGGCTCTAGTTGGACAAACGGACAGACTAATGAATGGAAGTGAGTTGAAAACGTATTAAGAAGACGTTATTCAAGTGATTAAATTTGTTAAACACAGAATAATACACCCCTCCCTATCTCCGTAACCTCCTCTGGTCCCTACAACCCTGTCCATCTCTGTACCTCTTCCAACCCCAAAAGGTACCCAGGATCTCTGTTCCTCCAATTCCAGCCCCTTGAGACCCACTGATTTCTATTGGTCTCCTGTTGGTGTCCTTGCCCTCAACTGTATGGGTCCCAAGCCTTTGAAATGCACCTTCTTAAACTATTCCCCCGGATCCCCATCTGACTTTCCAAAACTCCTTACAGCCTATCGCTTTGACTAAGCTCAGAGATAATGGGAACTGCGGATGCTGGAGAATCCGAGATAACAAAGTGTGAAGCTGGATGAACACAGCAGGTCAAGCAGCATCTCAGGAGCACAAAAGCTGACGTTTCGGGCCTAGCCCTCTGAAGGGCTTTTGTGCTCCTGAGATGCTGCTTGGCCTGCTGTGTTCATCCAGCTCCACACTTTGTTAGCTTTGACTAAGCTTCTGTTCACTCTCCTTTTATAGGGTTCAAATATCGTCAAATGGCCTTTAATAATATTCCAGCAAAGCAGCTCAGCCTAAAGGTGCTAATCCAGTACCCGGTGTGGTAGTATGGGTGAGTAATTGATTGATTGAGAGTTAGGTTAGGGAGCTTGGCTGAGTGCGGTGCGGGTTGCCGAGGACTGGTTTAAGGGCAGTGGTCTGGGTAAGGAATTAGCAGCGATACAGGCAATTCCCACAGCCAGATTCTGGCACTGCCTGGGTACTACAGAATGCCACAAAATATTGTGGAGCAACACATTCCTGAGAGGATTGTTAGGATCCAATGGGAATGTACTCCTGTCCGACTCGGACCGTGAGGTCAGCTTGAGCCGTTTAAGATGGTGAAGGAATTTGATAGACAAACTAGCTACTGAAAGGGGCCAATCTGTAAATGCTGGAAACAGCACTTCCTCCTCACTAGGGCGGTGTAAATCTGGAACACTTATTAGATTAGAAACCCTACAGTGTGGAAATCTCAACCTGAAAATGTTGGTGAAGAATATAGACATTCATTACTTTTCCAGTTTACTCCGGGAGAAAGGAAATGAGTTCATTGGATATGCGGAACAGCTTTTGTATGTTCTGGTAAAATGGCACATCTGGTTTAGAACATGCAAACAGAAGCCTTCCACCCATTGGTAATTTAAAAAAAAATCTACCTTCTCCTTCAATTTTAGTCAATGACCTAGCATCTGCTGCAGCATGTGGAGGTGACCCCATTATACCCCTTTAGAGAAACAGTTTCTCCTCCTCTCTGCTCTAAACTTGATACCCTTTGTGCGAAAATAATAACCTCTTGTTCTAGATTGCCCCATATGAGGAAATATACTCTTTGTGGCGACTTTGTCCATCCCCTCAAGCATGCTGTACACCTCAATTAAATCATCTCTCACTCTAACTCCTTGCGTTACTGGCATTAACTGCTCAATCTCTCAACACAAGACAAGTCTCTCATCCCTGGAATGGGTTCCCTCCGGGATGAAAGTGGTGTTATACAACTGGCATCCTCCGGTAGTGAGGTTGCAATTCACTTCAGGGAACCTATTGACTGGAAGGCAGGAGAAAGCTTCCGGAGCCGATTATATAGTATTGAAGTGGCATCCTTTCCTACAGCTGCCTCCGTGAATTCCTACCACAAAGTCCTGACCTCTGCCACGGCGGCACCGCCACCAGATCAGCCAGATGAACACAATTTACAACAGAGACCGAAATCACTGGAAAAACTCAGCAGGTCTGGCAGCATTTGTGGAGAGAAATTAGAGTTAATGTTTCAGGTCTGGTGATACTTCTTCTCTGAGAAAGCGTCACTGGACCTGACACACTAACTCTGATTTTCTCTGCACAGGTGCTGCCAGACCTGCTGAGCTTTTCCAGCAACTTCTGCTTTTGTTGCTGACTATCCGCAGTTCTCTTGGTTTCTACTTAGAGCTTGCATGATTTGTGGCTCGGTCACAACAGTTTCTCAGGTGAGAAGGAGTGAGATCTTTCACAGAGTTAAAGTGTGAGCAGTGATGCCAGATCATGAAGAAAACATCTGCAAAAAGGTCCAGAGTCGGCCATTCAACTCCCCAGGCCTGCACCACAAGGCCTCAACTCCTGTCTTGTGTCAACTGCTCAGAGCCTAGTATTTCAAAGCTGTTCCTATCTCTTTTTCAAATAACTTTATTGATCTAGTTCCTACAATTCTCTGGGGCAGAGAATTCAAGACTCTCTGTGAGAAGAAGTTCCTTTTCATCTGAAATTTAAATTGAGTGTCCCTTTTATTCTGTAACTATGTCTCCTAATTTGAAGTTCACCCATTGGTGGAAACATCTTCTCAATATTGACCCGAGCAAGGCCCTTCACAGTCTTTGTTTGCCTCATCCTTCTAAACTCTTCCAAATAAAAGCCAAACATATTTAACCATTCTTGGTTAGTCAACCCCTTCACCCCAGGAATCAGGCTCCTCAATCTCTTTCAAATATTTCGATGCCAGTGTTTCCCTTCTTAAATAAGTTGAGGGATTAATGAGTGGGGACCACATTGCAATAAGTTTGTGAGAAAGTTAAGCGCATGCTGACATGAACAAGGAGCTGTTCAGCCTTTAAGGTCTGCTCTAACATTTCTATAACTATGTCCCATAGTTAGCGATTTTTTTTTTTTTTCCTCCCATTTAACCTGAGCAGACTGGGAATTTCTAAGGTTCTGTAATTAATGTGTATTTGGGCTGTTGAAACAAAACATTGGCAAACAGTAGATAACAAAATGTGGAGCTGGATGAACACAGCAGGCCACGCAGCATCTTAGGATCACCAAAGCTGTTGTTTCAGGCCTAGACCCTTCTTCAGAGAGGATGGGTCTAGGCTTAAACATCAGCTTGTGGGCTCCTGAGATGCTGCTTGTCCTGCTATGTTCATCCAGTTCCACGCTTTGTTTTCTTGGATTCTCCAGCATCTGCAGTTCCCATTATCTCTGATACAGTTTTTGGTTCTGGATGTGAGTTTGCTCGCTGAGCTGGAAGGCTAGTTTTCAGACATTTCGTCACCAGTCTAGGTAACATCATCAGTTTTGGTTTAACAAATTGATGATATATTGAAGAATAAGCCACAATTAACATTAAGTTCTGAATCATACATGACCTCTACTTTCTGGAGCAGCTTGGATACAGGTCGATATATGTTCTGAACTGTTCTGACTTCTCTTTGTTTCTATCTGCTGTAAAGCCGACCAGGATTTGGGTTCAGAGAGATGATGATCCCGTTTAAACTTTGAAGGGACTATGTAGAATTGATGTTGAAAGGATGTTTCATCTCCTCAGGGAGAAAGTGAAACAGGAAACAAATTAGAATTAAGCGGCCTCTTTTCAGATGGACGTGAAGAGGTTAGTTGATGAGTGTAATTCTCTTCCACTGGGAACAGTGGAGATTGACTCAGTAAATATAGCTAAGTTTGAGGCAGACAGATTTTATTTTGACAGACATGGAAGTCAGGCAATGTTGGGGTGTAAATGGGGAAAGTGCGGCTGAGACCACAACGGGATTGATCATAATCTTCAGGAAGGGAAAGCAGTTACAAATGGCTGAATGGCTCAGTGTTGCTCATTGTCAGATGAAGACATTTAAGTGAGGTTCTCGCCTCTCAGTGGGTATAAAGATCCCATTATACTATTGAACAAAAGAGTACTCCTCATTCCCAGGACAATATTTACGCCTCAGCCAAAATCTCAAACACCATCCTTTATAATAGTGCTGCGCTGGGACAGGTTGTTGTAAATGGGAACAAGTCTCTCAAAACGTGCTAGTGAGGTGAGGAATAGGGAGAGAGAGGAGTTGAACACGTGGCTACAGGGATGGTGCAGGAGGGAGGATTTTGGATTATTGAATAATTGGGGGTCTTGCTGGGGTAGGTGGGACCTCTACAAGCAAGATGGTCTTCACCTGAACCAGAGGGGTACCGATATCCGGGGGGGAAATTTGCTAAGGCTATTCGGGTGGGTTTAAACTAATTCAGCAGGGGGATGGGCACCAAAATTGTAGTTCGACTATAGAAAAGGCTGAGAGTAGGGTGGTCCGAAATAAAGTTTCAGGGAAGCAAGATGGCACCGGCAAGCAAGAAGTTGGTTTGAAGTGTGTCTACTTCAATGCCAGGAGCGTCTGGAATAAGGTGGGTGAACTTGCAGCATGGGTTAGTACCTGGGACTTCGATGTTGTGGCCATTTCGGAGACATGGATAGCGCAGGGACAGGAATGGTTGTTGCAGGTTCCGGGATTTAGATGTTTCTGTAAGAACAGAGAAGATGGTAAAAGGGGCGGAGGTGTGGCATTGTTGGTGAAGGACAGTATTACAGTTGCAGAAAGGATGTCTGGGGACTCGTCAACTGAGGTAGTATGGGCTGAGGTTAGAAACAGGAAAGAAGAGGTCACCCTGTTGGGAGTTTTCTATAGGCCTCCGAATAGTTCCAGAGATGTAGAGGAAAAGACAGCAAAGATGATTCTCGATAGGAGTGAGAGAGACAGGGTAGCTGTCATGGGGGACTTCAACTTTCCAAATATTGACTGGGAGCGCTATAGTTCGAGTACTATAGATGGGTCAGTTTTTGTCCAGAGTGTGCAGGAGGGCTTCCTGAAACAGTATGTAGATAGGCCAACAAGGGGCGAAGCCACATTAGATTTGGTACTGGGTAATGAGCCCGGCCAGGTGCTAGATTTGGAAGTAGGTGAGCACTTTGGTGATAGCGATCACAATTCTGTTATGTTTACTTTAGTGATGGAAAGGGATAGGTGTTTACCACTGGGCAAGAGTTATAGCTGGGGGAAAGGCAATTATGATGAGAATAGGCAAGATTTAGGGAGTATAGAATGGGGAAGGAAACTGCAGGGGATGGGCACATTAGAAATGTGGAGCTTTTTCAAGGAAAAGCTCCTGTGTGTCCTAGGTAAGTATGTACCTGTCAGGCAGGGAGGAAGCTGCAGAGTGCGGGAGCCGTGGTTTACGAAGAAGATGGAATCTCTGGTCAAGAGGAGGAAGAAGAAGGCTTATGTTAGGATGAGATGTGAAGGCTCAGTTAGGGCATGTGAGGGCTACGAGGTAGCCCGGAAAGACCTAAAGAGAGAGCTCAGAAGAGCCAGGAGGAGTCGTGAGAAGCTGTTGGCGGATAGGTTCAGGGTAAACCCTAAGGCTTGCTACAGGTATTTAAGGAATAAAAGAATGACGAAAGTAAGATTAGGCCCAATCAAGGATAGTAGTGGTAAGTTGTGTGTGGAGTCAGATGAGATAGGGGAAGCGCTAAATGAATATTTTTCAACAGTATTCACTCTAGAGAACGACAATGTTGTCGAGGAGAATACTGAGATACAGGCTACTAGACAAGGTGGGATTGAGGTTCACACAGAAGAGGTATTAGAAATCCTTCAGAAGGTGAAGCTAGATAAGTGCCGTGGACCGGATGGGATTTATCCTTGGATCCTCTGGGAAGCCAGGGAGGAGATTGCCGAGCCTTTGGCATTGATCTTTAACTCGTCATTGTCTACAGGAATAGTGCCAGATGACTGGAGGATAGCAAATGTGGTTCCCCTGTTCAAAAAGGGGAGGAGACACAACCCTGGTAATTATATACCAGTGAGCCTTACCTCTTTTGTTGGTAAAGTGTTGGAAAAGGTTATAAGGGATAGGATTTATAATCATCTAGAAAAGAATAAATTGATTAGGGATAGTCAGCACGTTTTTGTGAAGGGAAGGTTGTGCCTCACAAACCTTATTGAGCTCTTTGAAAAGGTGACCAAACAAGTAGATGAGAGTAAACCGGTTGATATGGTGTATATGGATTTCAGCAAGGCATACGATAAGGTTCCCCACAATAGGCTATTGTACAAAATGCGGAGCAATGGAATTGTGGGAGATATAGCAGTTTGGATCGGAAATTGGCTTGCTGAAAGAAGACAGAGGGTGGTAGTTGATGGGAAATGTTCGTCCTGGAGACCAGTTACTAGTGGTGTACGGCAAGGGTCGGTGTTGGGTCCACTGCTGTTTGTCATTTTTATAAATGACCTGGATGAGGGCGTAGAAGGATGGATTAGTAAATTTGCAGACGACACTAAGGTCGGTGGAGTTGTGGATAGTGACGAAGGATGCTGTAGGTTGCAGAGAGACATTGATAAGCTGCAGAGCTGGGCTGAGAGGTGGCAAATGGAGTTTAATGCAGACAAGTGTGAGGTGATGCACTTTGGTAGGAGTAACCGGAATGCAAAGTACAGGGCTAATGGTAAGATTCTCAGTAGTGTAGATGAGCAGACAGATCTTGGTGTCCATGTGCACAGATCCTTGAAAGTTGCCACCCAGGTTGACCGGCTGTTAAGAAGGCGTACAGTGTTTTAGCTTTTATTAATAGAGGGATCGAGTTCCGGAACCAAGAGGTTATGGTGAAGCTGTACAAAACTCTGGTGCGGCCCCACTTGAGTATTGTGTACAGTTCTGGTCACTGCATTAAAAGAAGGATGTGGAAGCTTTGGAAAGGGTGCAGAGGAGATTTACTAGGATGTTGCCTGGTATGGAGGGAAGGCCTTACGAGGAAAGGCTGAGGGACTTGAGGCTGTTTTCATTAGAGAGAAGAAGAGATGAAACATATAAAATAATCAGAGGGTTAGATATGGTGGATAGGGAGAGCCTTTTTCCTAGGATGGTGACGGCGAGCACGAGGGGGCATAGCTTTAAATTGAGGGGTGAAAGATATAGGACAGATGTCAGAGGTAGTTTCTTTACTCAGAGTAGTAAGGGAATGGAACACTTTGTCTGCAACGGTAGTAGATTCACCAACTTTAGGTACATTTAAGTCGTCATTGGACAAGCATATGGACATACATGGAATAGTGTAGGTTAGATGGGCTTGAGATCGGTATGACAGGTTGGCACAACATCGAGGGCCGAAGGCCCTGTACTGTGCTGTAATGTTCTATGTTCTATGTTCTAAAATTTGATTTGGTAAAAGGTGAAGGGCATATTACAAAGAATTACGCTTGACCAATGGCTCAGTAATTGTCAGTAATTTATCACAAAAATTACAGAAGCTGCAATCCCTTGACTAACAACATCCATCTCTGCACGCTCACGCAGTACAAGTGTATTCACACTCGGGTGAACAGGCACACACGCGCTCACCCTCGGGTACGTGCTCACGCTCATACATGCGTTCACACATGCATAGGAAAACACAGATGCACTCTGCTTTAACTCTCATGTGTCCCATACATGCGCATCGTCACACAAATGGGTTGATGCTCACACACGCTTGCTTCACCTGCCTGTAGTCATGGAACAAGGTATTACTCTGTCTGGTGTAAGAATAAAACAGGGAAGGTGGCTCAACCATATTCAACAAGATAAATCAGGAATAGTGTTATGGCCAGAGAGGAGGCAAATAAATTGGTCAGAATAAACAGCAAACATGAAGACCTGGAGAAATTTAAAATTCAGCAAAGGAGGACAAAGGGTTTAATTTGGAAAGGGGAGAATAGATTATGAAAGTAAGCTTGCAGAAAACATAAAAACTGACTACAAAAGCTTCTGTAGATGCGTGAAGAGAAAAAGACTGGTGAAGACAAGTGTAGGTCCCTTGTCGTTATAATCAGGTGAATTCTTCATGGACAACAGAGATGGCAAACCCAGCTGAACAAATACTTTGTATGTTCCTTAAGGAAATGCTAGGGGATAGACAGTCAAGTATGAAGGGCGTACTGAAGGAAGAAATGTTATTGAGGATATTGACAGGATAAAAACCAAGTAAGTCCACAGGGTGATGCTCTGCACCCCAGAACACTTAAGGAAGTGGCCCTTTAAAATAGTGAATGTATCGGTGAACATTTTTCCAGTATTCTATAGACTCTGGAAGAGTGCCGACGGACTGGCGGGTAGCTAATGTAAAAAAAAAAGGAGGGAGAAAGAAAATGGGGAATTTGTAGGCCAGATAGCCTGACTTCAGCGGTGGGGAAATTGCTGGAGTCAATCATTAAGGATGTCATACCTGAGTGTTTGGAAAGTGGCGGTAGAAACAGCCCAAATCAGCATGGATTCACTAAAGGGAAATCACTGAAGGGATTTTTTGTTTTGAGGACGTGATCGGTTGAGCGGACAAGGGTGAATCAGTGGATGTTTTGTATCTGGGATGCCAAAAAAGGCTTTTGACAAGGTTCCACACAAGCAATTAGTGAGGAAAATTAAAGCTCATGTTATCAAAGGTAACGTATTGACATGGATAGAGAGCTGGTTAGGTGACCGGATGCAGTGAGTTGGAATAAATGGGTCTCTTTCAGAGTGGAAGGCAGTGACAAGTGGGGTGCCACAGGATTCAGTGCTGGGACCCGAGCTGTTCACAATACACGTTAACGATTTGGATGCAGGAATTGAATATAATGTCTCCAAATATGCGGATGACACTTAGCTGGGGGGGCAGTGTGTGCTCTGAGGAGGTTGCTAAGAGCCTGCAAGGGTGACCTGGACAGACTGGCTGAGTGGGTAAATATTTGGCAAATGTGATATACCGTGGATAAATGTGAGGTGACCCACTTTGGTCCCAAAAACGTGAAGGCAGGTTATTATCTCAATGGTGACAGTTTACAAAAAGGTGAGGTGCAATGAGACCTGGGTGTCATGTGGAATGGTCACTGAACGTTGGGATTCAGGTGCAGCATATGGCATGCTGTCCTTCATAGTGAGAGGATGAGAGTATCGGAGTAAGGTTGTCTTGCTGCAGTTATAAGGGACTTGGTGAGGTCAAACGTTGAGCATTGTGTACAGTTTTGGTCTCCTAGTCTGAGGAAGGATGTTCTTGCTACTGAGGGAATCCAGCGAGGTTCACCGGACTGATTCCCGGGATAACAGGCCTGACATGAGAGAGATTGGATTGACTGAACTTGTATTTGCCGGAATTTGGAAGAATAAGGGGTGTTCTCATAGAAACATAAAATCCTGATTGGATTGAACAGGCGAGATGTGGGAAGAATGTTCTCAGTGTTGGGGATGTCCAGAACTAGGGGTCACAGACTAAGAATAAATGCAAGCCATTCAGGACTGAGGAGGAGGAAGAATTTCTTCACTCAGTGAGCTGTGAACCAGTGAAATTCTCTCCCACAGGAAGCTATTGGGGTCAGTTCATTAGGTAAATTCCAGAGGGAGCTGGACATGGTCCTTGAAGCTGAATGTTTCCATTCCCCTTGATCCAAAGCAGGAATGGCATGCTGAAATTGCATGATCAGCACATGATCATATTGAATGGCAGTGCAGGCTTGAAGGGCCGAAAGGCCGCCTCTGCACCTATGTTCTGTGTTTCTACATTTCGAAAGATAGCCTTGTCACTTGTCTATAAGACTAAAAGCTCACAAGATGTAGGAACAGAATTGGGCCAATCACTCCATCAGGTCTGCTCTGCCATTTAATGAGATTGTAATTGATCTGACAATCCTCAACTCCAGTTTCCCGCTTTCCCCTTCACCCTTGATTTCCTTCCTAACTAACAATCCCTGTCTCAGTCTTGAATGTACCTAATGGCCCATCTTGAATAGCCATCTGTGGTAAAGAAAACAAAAATGGAAATGAAGGAATAGGGTGAACCGTTTGAGCTGAATAGAGCACTTCTGTGTGTGCACTGCAGCTTAATAGGATGTGGCTTTCTGTGCAGCGTGCATGCTGATGGAATGGAAAGAAACGAGACTGATTTTGAAAATGAACAGACCTCAAACTAGACCAGAAATGAGACAGTGTCAGAGACAGGGAAAGGTCTCTCAGCAGAAACAACTTTGCTGTTTTGATCAATCCATTGCAAAATGCAAAGGAAATAAAACTCTGCTCTGTCGCTTTGAAGTTTCAGAGAAGACATTCCAATTTCAAACACTCCAAGGTAAATCGTGAGCTTCTACCAAACTTGGAAATGTGTCCGTGGGAGGGATGTACAACACCAATGGTGTGAAGAGAGCAGTTACTGTGGAGTCTCTAGGTTTGCTTTTGTTGGTCTGTAAACATTTTCACTGAGGAATCTCCCTCAGAGGACTGAATATTGGGAGTAAAATTATGTACAAAGCTAAAAGAGAGAGAGAGAGAGAGAGAGAGAGAGATGGTAGTTTAGGTGTGGCCTCTTGCCTCAGAACTAAGGTGTAAGAGGTCGACAAGCAACTAATCAGATAAAGGGAACAAAGAAACAAAAAAAACCTGCAAAGGCTGGCATCCAGGGTAAACAAACGGGAGGCTGTAAGAACGCAGCGAGCCAGGCAGCATCTAGAGGAAAGGCGTAGTCAATGTTTCAGGTATTATCCTTCTTCCAGGTGCTGCCTGGCCTGCTGCGTTCTTCCAACTTCCTGTATGTCCACCTGAAGAGGACAAAGAACTTGACTGAGTGACATCTAACAACTTCAACATCCACTCTCTCCACCACCGACACTCAGTAGCAGCAGTGTGTACCATCTACAGGATGCATGGCAGAAATTCACCAAAGATCCTCAGACAGCACCTTCCAAACCCACGGCCACTTCCATTGAGAAGGACAAGGGCAGCAGATACGTGGGAACATCGGCCCCATCAGTTCCCCTCCAAGCCTCTCACCATCCTGACTTGGAAATACCAAGTTGTTCCTTCACTGTCGCTGGCTCAAAATCCTGGAATTCCCTCCCTCCAGGCATTGTGGGTCAACCCACAGCACATGGACTGCAGGTAGAGGCAACTAGGGATGAGAAATAAATACTGGGCCTCAATAATGAACAGAGTCAATAGTAGGATGCAAGGAGAAATTACAATGTAAAAATACATTTAACAGCAGATATAAATTCTGGTTCTTGTGATTATCTCAGTAAATTACACAGCTGGATTCTGCATTTTATTTTTCTGTTGCTTTGTGGTTTATGTTTATTTTCTGACAGTACCATCCCCGAAACCACCTCTGAAATTTCAGCTCTGAGAGTGGAATAACATTCAGAGCACTGACTTGTTTAGGCTCGTTACTGATATCTTGGAGTTCCTCGTGTTATTGACAACTCGTAATAGGTTCTGTTTTGCAGATGATACAAGATAGGCAGAGACACAGGCAGTGTTGAGGAAGTGGAGAAGCCACCCAAGGGCTCGGACAGGCTGGGAGAGTGGGCAAAGCAGATGGAACACAATGCAAGAAAGTGGTGAGTTTATGCACTTTGGTAGGAAGAATAGAGGCATAGACTATGTTCCAACTGGGGAAGGGCTTCAGAAATCTGCAGCACAGGGGGACTTGGGAATCCTGGTTCAGGAATTTCTTAAGGTTAACATGCAAGTTCAGTTGGCATTGAGGAAGGCAAATGCAATGTCTTCATTCATTTCAAGAGGGCCAGAGTACAAGAGCAGGCTGCTGAGGCTGGATGAGGCTCTGGCCAGATTGCATTTGGAATATTGAGACACTTTGGACCCTGTATCTAAGGAAGGATGTGATGGCATTGGAGGGGGACCCAGAGGAGGTTCACAAGAATGAACCTGGGGTGAAAGGCTTGACCTATGAGGAGCAGTTGAGGATGCTCAGTGGTGTTTAGGAGAATGAAGGAGGGATCTGATTGAAACTTACAGAATGCTGACAGGCCTGCATAGAGTAGATGTGGCGAAGATGCTTCCACCAGTACGAGAGACTAAGACCTGAGGGCACAGCCTCAAGTGAAGGGACAATTCCAGATGGCTTTTAAGGATTTCTTCCCTTCTCAATGTGAGTTATCCCAGTTAATTTGCACTAGTCACAACCTTTTTCAAACAATCATTGTAGATGATTCCTGTGATGAGGTTATCTTCTGAGGAAATTTGGACAGGTTAGGTCTGTATCATTTGGAGTTAAGGGGGAGAGGTGATCTTATTGAAACACCCTGAGGGGATGCGATAGGGTGGATTCTGAGAGGATGTAGGAGAGTCTGGAATTAGGGGGCGTAGTTTTAAAATTGTTTTTTTTTGTTTAAGATGGACATGAAGAGAAATTATTTTCCCTCAGAGGGTCATTAGTCAGTGGAGCTCTGTTTTCCAGAGAATGGTGGCGGTTGGGTCGTTTGAGTTTATTTAGAATTGAGTTAGGTAATGGAGGGAGCTGAGGGCCGTGGCGATCAGGAGGAAAGTGGAACAGTCAGACCAGCCAAGATCTTAGAGTGGCAGAGCTCGGGGACCTGAATGGCCGCCTCCTGTGGCCAGTTTAATGCTTGCTGGGCCCTACAACAGGCAATCCGCTTCTCACTTGAGACCTGTGCTGATACTCCATACAGAGAGAGTATAAGCCAAGAAAATCATTTATAAAATGCTCATTTTCCTTCGATGAGAAAACGTTGTAAACACGTTGCCGTTCAAACATCTCGGGCTTCATTGTCTAAGCTGAGTTTGTAATTGAGGAGTTGCTTCTCTGTGGGATGGTATCCCAATGAATCCCTATCCAGATAGATAGTAGGAACAGCAGATGCTGGAGAACGAGATAGCAAGGTGTAGAGCTGGATGAACACAGCAGGCCAAAACCAGACCTCTGATGCTGCTTGGCCGGCTGTTTTCATCCAGCTCCACACCTTGTTATCTCAGAATCCCCATCCATACTGTTCTCCAGGGGCTAGCCAGTAATCTGCAGCCTGGGTGCTTGTAGAATTTTGTTTTTGTTGTCTTATCCCAGAGAAATTAGTTATTAATTAACCCCTCAGCACAGAAAGTGTGATGTTCCTGCTGTCTGAAGGCCATTCTGTCTATAACAGAATTAAGCAGCTGCTCCTGTGGCCCACTTACTGTTGATATCTGGTTGGAATTGTCTCAAAGAACAAGGAAAATTAAATGCCTCGCAAATCTTTGAGAGCTGACAGCTTCACCTACTATGGGGTCAGGGATGGGGCAGTGCATGTTTATAAATTAATTCAGAGGGAGGCCACAGGCAGTGCTTATTGCCCTTGAAGTACCAACATACGAACAAGAAACTTCCCTCTGTGACCCCGAGCATGAAAGCATATTCCCTGGTTATTTATCTCAAACCTATTTATGGAATCTTGCTGTGCAGAAATTGGCTGCTGCATGATGCAGTTGAAAATTAGATTAGAAGATTACGTCAATTATCTCTGAAGTCATCCCGAGTGATCTCTGTTTAAGCAGCAGCCTGAACCTAGGAGAATTAGATGTTTGTGTCATGGTGAGTGACTTTTATTGTCGTTGTTTAGGGATTTGTCTCATTTTAATCCCGGGATAATTCTCAGCACTCAGCTGTTTAAAGCCGAGGCTCCTTCACCCTAGTGAATGGGTGACAGGCAGACAAGCCAGCACAAGGCTGGCTGTGAGTTCATTTATCAAGTTCCGCAGCAAGCTCAGACTTATTCCTGCTAGAGGAACGTACAGTGTCAATGCTCAGAGCTGTAGTGTGGGAAGTGACTGATTATCAAAGCTATGAACAGACTGGCAGCCATCCTCCAGAAAGCCTGTGTCCCCTCAGCCAGCAGTTCCTGAACTGCTTTTACAACTTTGTACATCCAGTGAAAGCTGTTGTGAACATTAAAACACAACTATCAAATGTGTATTCCCGCTCTGTTTGAGGATCCCATTTCAGCCAAGCTAGGGAGTGGTCAGAGTTACCGTAGGGGATGGCTAATCCAGAGACTGGGGCTAATGATCTGGAGGTTCTGAGTTCAAATCCCAATGGGGACAGTCTGAGAATCTGAATTCAGATTAAAAAGTTTGGGAATTGAAAGTGACCTTTCGTTTGTTGTCAAACACATCTGGGGCTTCATGGCAAGGCAATGGCTTAGTGATATTGTTCAGAAACTCCCCTAATGTTCTGGGAATCTGGTTCAAATCCTGCCATTGGCAGATGATGAAATTTGAATTCAATAATAACCTGAAATTGAGAATCTGTTGATGATCGTGAATTCACTGTCCATTGTCTGGGAAATCCCATCTGCTTCTGAGGAAGGGTCACTCGATCTGAACTGTTGACTGCAATTTCTCTCCACAGATGCTGCCAGATCTGCTGAACTTTTCCAGCAATTTCTGATTTGCAGCATCTGCAGTTCTATTGGTTATTACTTTGTTTTACTGATACCCTCCAGGGAGCAAAATCTGTCATCCTTACTGGGGTCTGGCCTCCATGTGACTCCAGACCCACCCCAAGATAACTGACACCAAACTGGTCTTCAAAGTGGCCAAGAATCCATTGAATTGACGCCAAGCTATATTACCCAGTGATGTCAACATTTCAAGAATACTTTAGTAAAATTCAGCACTGAATGATTTGATGAGTCAAAAGAATGCAAATCAGCTAACATTCAGATATGCCTTTCATGAGTTGGCCAATGTTCAATCTCACTGGGATACCACGTCCTGTCATCAAGGGCTCTGATTAGATTGAGATACAGCAATGACTCAGAATCCAACTCCTTTTCACTCCTCACTCTGCCGTGAAGGGTAGCCTCAGCCCGCTCCCCATGAGACCTGACAAGGAGCCAGAAACAGGCCAATCTGGGCCAAGATCTCACTGTTTTCATTGGTGTGCCCTCCATCCACACAGGAGCTGGCAATGATCTGTCTGGGAGATGTACGATCACACAAAGGATCAAACTGGCTCTCTTTATACATGGGAAGTGTATAAAGGTGACCCATGCAGGAATGGAATGTGTGTCTGGAATGGGACTAATTGATCACTGTGGAATCTTTTAAAAAAAAGGGTGGGAACAGCAAATGAGCCAAAATGCTGGAGAGATAACTAACCAATAGAGTTCAACGTTGAGAAATAGGAAGAGGGTCTTTTTTTTGGAAGGGACAGAAGGGAAAGAAAATATTGTTGTGCAGAATAGTGGCACAAGTACGGCACAGAACAAGGCCATCCATCCCATTGTGTAAATGGTAGCCCTCTGAAAGAGCAACTCACCAATCGCAGCCCTCTGTCTTTTCCTCATAGCCCCGCAAATAATGAGATTGAAATGTGGTAATGGTGAAGAAGACTTTGCTGTGTAAATGTTCACAGTATTATAATAATAAATACAAGAAGATAAAACCACAGGTAGAGTTTATACAAAAACAAAAATTGCTGGAAGAGCTCAGCAGGTCAGGCAGCTTCTGTGAGGAGAAATCAGAGCTTCTGGTCGAGTGAGTCTTCCTCAGAAGTCGTAGGTAATTGAAGCAGACATAGGTAATTTGGCCCCTTGGCTCTGATCTACCTAATAATGAGATCTATTTGTGACCTTAATTGCACTTTCTAGCCTGGTTCTATGACCTATGACTGGCTTTTGACTCCAAAACCTGCCCTGCCCAGCTCAGCCTTGAATATTTTCAATGACCCAGCGTCCTGTGCTGACTGGGGGAAAGAATTCTAAACATTAACAACCCTCTGAAGAGAAGAAATTCCCCCTTTATCCTGGCGGCCTTAAATAAGAATGTCTCTTTCTTCTGAGACTGTGCCCCCTTGTTATAGATACACTGCTCCCCCCCCCCCACCCCCAACAAGATGACACATCCCCTCAGCATGCTCCCTGTCAAACCACCCTTCCCCACTTCCAGTACATTTACTGTTTCACAAAGATGACCTCTTATTCTTCAAAGCTCCGCTCCGTATAGGCCCAACCTGCTCAGCCTTCCCTGTGAAGGTGACCCTTTGTGCTGGAACAATGCTGACACCAGCCCTCTTCCTTCATTGGGAACGAAGGGCCTTTTTGGTTTGTAATGGTAGATGATCAACCATTGGTGAGATTTAGCAACAAGAGGCTCTTGTCAAATTCAGTACAAGTTATATTAGTTGGTTTGACATTGTTACAGAGACTATTAGAATACATCGATGGTATGTGTCACTTCCAAGCGAACCTTCTGTTTCCCCCACCCATCAGAGCAGATAGAGCTTAATGCAGCCTCTAATATTAACCCTTTCAGAACTGTTATACAGCAGCCTTCATCCTATGAACCAGCTCATGAACCTCCTGTCAACTGCTTCCAATCCTAGAAAATCCGTTCTTAAGGAGACCGAACCCATCCACTGTTTTCATAAGTGCAATCTCACCAACACTATGCGCAGTTGCAGTAAAACTTACTGACTTTTATCTTCCATTACCCTCACAACAAAGGCCACATTCCTATTTGCCTTTCCAATTCCTTGCTGTACCTGCATGGTATCACACAGGGACAAGGGCTCACTGAACCCTCGTACCTCAAAGTTTTCCAGGCTTTCCCCATTTAAACAATATTCCATCTTTCCTGGTCAAGTGGGTGACCTCACACTTTCCCACACTGGCTGGAGGCAATGGTATCATGGTTATTGTGGGATTGTGGACAAGCAGCCAGATGATGCTCTGGGGAGAGATAGTAGGAACTGCAGATGCTGGAGAATCTGAGATAACAAGCTGTAGAGCTGGGTGAACACAGCAGGCCAAGCAGCATCTTAGGAGCAGGAAGGCTGACATTTTGGGCCTAGACTGTCTAGGCCTGAAATGTCAGCTTTCCTGCTCCTTCGATGCTGCTTGGCCTCCTGTGTTCATCCAGCTCTACACCTTGTTACCTCTGATGTTCTGGGGATCTGTGTTTGAATTCCAATGCAGCAGATAGTGATGTTTGAATCCAATAAGTGGAAACTTAAGAGTATGATTATTGTAAAAACCCAGCAAGTTCACAAATGTCCTTTTTTAGAATGGAAATCCACTGCCCTTATCTTACTCACCATGTGACTCCTGACACACAGGAATTTGCTGAACTCATAACTGCTTCCTGATATCTGAGAGAGCCACTCAGATCTAGCAACCACCAAAAAAAGCCTCAAAGAAATGAAACAGAGCAGAAGATCTGGCATCGAACTAGGCATTGGAAAAGACAAGAACAGTAACAGCCCCATCGACTCTGCAAAGTCCTCCTTGCTAACAGCTGGGATATATAGAACATAGAACATTAGAGCACAGTACAGGCCCTTCGGCCCTTGATGTTGTGCCGACCCGTCATACCGATCTCGAGCCCATCTAACCTACACTATTCCATGTACGTCCATATGCTTATCCAATGACGACTTAAACGTACCTCTAGTGCCAAAATTGGGAGAGCCGTCTCACAGACATGTCACGCAGCAGCCCGACATAGTCACTGTCACAGATTCATACCTTACAGACAATGTCCCAGACACCTCATTCATTTTGTATGCCTCAATCAGATCCCCCTCAGCCTCCTCTGCTCCAGGGAGAACAAACAGAGCCTATCCAGTCTCTCCTCAACTGAGACTTTTCTGTTTTGTTGCTGATTTCCAACGTCCACAGTTCTTTGATTTATTTTACCAGTTTAAGATCGTCAGGGCACTAAGGCAGACTGGAAGTTACAGATATTAATACACAAGGCCCTGATTTTTCTTTTCAGGCAGGACTTGTGCGAGTATTGTGCCTCTTCAGCTCAGCAAAATAGACAGCAGCCATTTGCTGGTTCATGCTTGGGGCATTACCCTGATCGATCATATTCAAACTGCCAGTTTTAAATTTAAATAAGTGTTGACCTTTTACTGTCTGTCATCACCTAACAGATGCAGTCTTCGTTTTAACACCTCGACTGTTGAATTAGTAACCAACTCGTCAGCATTTTTTTTAGTTTTTCTCTCGTACTGCTGTTCCCTTTGCAATTGGCCTTTCTTCATGCAAGGTGGAAATTTTTTTAAACCAAAATAAAGTTCAGTTCTACCAAAAAAACTGTGTGACCATCGGTATATTTCCTTAACCATGCGAGTAAAGGTTAAGAAGTCAAGGAAGGAATGAGAAGAAGGGAGATGAATGAGATGGAAGGATTTGAGTGGGAGAGTTCTGTGACAAGTCAGGGAAAGACCAATAGAATTAAAGAAACATTGGATTAAATTGAGAAAGAAAGATAGATAAAGAGATATTTTAAAAAAAAAATTGATGTAATTCTCTTAAAAAAGCAGTTCACAACTTGAAGGAATGAAACTCCACACTTGGCACTGTTTGCACGCTGAGTAAAAGAAGTTGATTATCACTCGTGATCTTGATGTCCTTCAGTTACTTATGCTGGTAATTACTGGACTTCTGTTCCCGTGTGTTCACTGCTTCACTGACTCGCTGCTCAGTTCAAGTCTGCAGCATCCTGCACAGCGGTATTTAAAAAAGAAATCATGGGCAGGTTAAGTGAGAAATGTGATTTCTTTCAAAGTGAATACTAGAGCAATAATCAACAGCCAGTATCTTAGGTTTCATTTTGTAATTAATGTAGAATCTCTTTCCTGCCATGCATTGCTGTCCCATTTATGCAGTAATAATGAGGAGTGCAGTTTTTACTGTATACACTATGAATCATTAAATTAATGGGGAATGATAAGAAAGTGGAACTTAAAGGAAATGACTAGTTCTAGTCTAACGTAGTGGTTCTGAGTTGCAACAGAAGATTCCAACAGTTTGACCAACGTAAGAACATTAGGAATAGGAGTAGACCATTCAGCCCCTTGACTATCCAAAGGGATCATGGCCAAAACTCCTCTCTCTCTTGCCATTGATTCCCTGTCAACTCCTGCCTTAAATGTATTCAACGATGGAGCCTTCACATCCCTATGGGCAGAGAATTCCACAGCTTCACAACCCCTTGGGTAAAGTAATTTCTTTCCCCTCATTGCTGAAGAATTGTTCCCTTACCCTGAGATTGTCTTCTAGACTCCCAAAACAAGGCGAACAATTTTTTGGTTCTGATCCTATCAATCCCTTTCAGAATCTCTTCCTCTCTTATTCTTCTAAACACCTGAGAATATCAGCCTGATTTAATCTAGTCACTTGGCATTGGACAGCCTCTGTCATCTTGGAAATTAATCTAGTGAACCTTATATTGTACTGCCTGTTGTGCAGGTATATCCTTCCTTAATGACCAGTGTCCAACACTGACCACTCAGGTGTGGGTTCACCAAGACCCTCTAAATTCACACCAAGATTCTCTTTTCTTGCATCCCAATTCCTTTTCAGTAAAGGTCCCTTTGCCATTTGCTTTCCTAATTGCAAATTTTATCTCATGCCAACTTTCTGCATTCCCTGAATGACTATACCCCTGTCTCTTGGAAGAGAGGCACAAACAAGTTTCCTGTGTTTTTTTTTTAAAAGACCTGCTTTTTCTTATGCTTACAACCGAAGTGAATGACAGCAGCTCCCACTTTGTACCCCAAATACCTCTTGTTGCCCCTTCACTGGTATTGCCCACATCTCTGGGGCTAAGTCCCTTTTTCATCATCCCATTGGGGAGCTCAGGTAAGGGAAAGCTCTAACTTCCATTTAGAGGGCCCTGCATGAACGGATTTTTTTTTCACCGGGAGAATAGTGGAGCAGGTTAGACTTTGGGACGAGATTGGAAGCGGTTGTGAAAATGACAGGGTACTGAGGCAGGCTGGGATTTTCCCCTGGTTGTGACCATCATGTGACTCCCAAGCCCCCTAATGCCTGCAAAGGTGGCCTGTGCCAACTTCACAGTCTCAAAAGGGGACGGGGACGGGGACGGGGACGGGGACTGGGGAGGGGTGGGGGGGGTGGGGAGCTAGGGTGCTCTATCATCAACAAAACATTGGGACCCTCACTGGCCCTTTTGTTGAGGTGTCTCATTGGCTGACTTCCTCTTTGGAAACATGTCCAGCCCTAGGAGTCATCCAATAATTCCTGCCCTGTGTTTTACTGACCCTTCTGCCTCCTTCCCTAACTCTGAGGGTGGGTCCTGGTGAAATTCAGCCCTTTGAGAACCCAGACCCCTGTTGTCAGAGACAACGTTGTTGAGGAGAATTGAGATCTCGTCTAGTCTAATAGCCTGTATTGAGGCACACAAGGAAAAAGCGTTAGCAATTCTGGAAAGTGTGAAAATAGATATGTCCCCGGGCTGGATGGGATCTATCCCAGGATTCTCTGGGAAGCTAGGGAAGAGATTGCAGAGCCTTTGGCTTTGATCTTTATGTTGCCATTGTCTACAAGAATAGTGCCAGAACACTGGAGGCTGGCAAATGTTGCCCCCTTGTTCAAGAGCAGGAGCAGGGATAATCCTGGTAATTATAGACCAGTGAGCCTCACTTCGGTTGTGGGTAATGTGTTAGAAAGGATTATAAGAGACAGGATTTTTAATCATCCGGAAAGGAATAATTTGATTAGGGATAGTCACAGTTTTGTGAAGGGCAGGTTGTGCCTCACAAGCCTTACTGAGTTCTTTGAGAAGGTGACCAAACAGGTGGATGAGGGTAAAGTGGTTGATTAGATTCCCTACAGTGTGGAAGCAGGCCCTTCGGCCCAACAAGTCCACACCGCCCCTTAGAGCATCCCATCCCCCTATAACCCACACACCTCTGAACACTACGGGCAATCGAGTTTTGAGAACATTTGTTGCTTGGGTTGAGGTTTTGGATGTGAGATTGCTCGCTGAGCTGGAAGGTTAGTTTTCAGACGTTTCGTCAGCATTCTAGGTAACATCATCAGTGAGCTTCTGACAAAGCGCTGGTGTTATGTCCCGCTTTCTATTTATGTTTAGGTTTCCTTGGGTTGATGTCATTTCCTGCATTGGTGATGTCATTTCCTGTTCTTTTTCCTCAGGGGATGGTAGATGGGCTCCAAATCAGTGTGTTTGTTGATGGAGTTCTGGTTGGAATGCCATGCTTCTAGGAATTCTTGTGCGTGTCTCTGTTTGGCTTGTCCTAGGATGGAAGTGTTGTCCCAATCAAAGTGGTGTCCTTCCTTATCTGTGTGTAAGGATACGAGTGATGGTGGGTCATGTCGTTTTGTGGCTAGTTGATGTTAGTGTATCCTGGTGGCTAGCTTTCTGCCAGTTTGTCCAATGTAGTGTTTGTCACAGTTCTTGCAAGATATTTTGTAGATGACGTTCGTTTTATTTGTTGTCTGTATAGGGTCTTTTAAGTTCATTAACTGCTGTTTTAGTGTGTTGGTGGGGTGTGGGCTACCCTGATGCCAAGGGGGTCCGAGTAGTCTGGCAGTCATTTCGGAAATGTCTTTGATGTAGGGGAGAGTGTTTATGGTGCGATAGGGTTAGGACCTCTCAGGACTACTCGAACCTCTTGGCATCAGAGTAGCCCACAAACCCACCAACACACGAAAACAGCAGCTAATGAACTTAAAAGACCCTGTACAGACAACAAGCAAAACGAACGTCATCTACAAAATACCTTGCAAGAACTGTGACAAACACTACATTGGACAAACTGGCAGAAAGCTAGCCACCAGGATACATGAACATTAACTAGCCACAAAACGACATGACCCACTATTACTCGTATCCTTACATACAGATAAGGAAGGACACCACTTTGATCGGGTCAACACATCCATCCTAGGACAAGCCAAACAGAGACACGCACGAGAATTCCTAGAAGTATGGCATTCCAACCGGAACTCCATCAACAAACACATTGATTTGGAGCCCATCTACCATCCTCTGAGAAAAAGAACAGGAAATGACATCACCAACCCAAGGAAACCTAAACAGATAAATAGAAAGCAGGACATAACACCAGCGCTTCGTCGGAGGCTCACTGATGATGTTACCTAGAATGGTGACGGAACGTCTGAAAACTAACCTTCCAGTTCAGCGAGCAAACTCCTATCTAGAACTATGGGCAATCTCCCATGGCCAATCCACCTAGCCTGCACATGTTTGGACTGTGGGAAGAAACCGGAGCACATGGAGGAAACCCACGCAGACACGGGAAGAATGTGCAAACTCCACACAGACAGTCGCCCACGGGTGGAATCGGACCTAGATCCCTGGCGCTGTGAGGCTGCAGTGCTAACCACTGAGCCACTGTGCTGTGATGTGGTGTATATGGATTTTAGCAAATAGTTTGATAAGGTTCCCCACGGTAGGCTATTTCATAAAATATGGAGCCATGGGATTGAGGGTGATTTAGTGGTTTGGACCAAAAATTGGCTTGCTGAAAGAAGACAGGGTGATGGTTGATGGGAAATGTTCATCCTGGAGTTCAGTTACTAGTGGTGTACTGAAAGGATCTGTTTTGGGTCCACTGCTATTTGTCATTTTTATAAATGACCTGGATGAGGGCGTAGAGGGATGGGTTAGTAAATTTGTGGATGACACTAAAGTCTGAGTTGTGGATAGTGCGGAAGGATGTTGCAAGTTACAGAGGGTCATAGATAAGCTGCAGGGCTGGGCTGAGAGGTGGCAAATAGAGTTTAATGCAGACAAGTGTGAGGTGATTCACTTTGGAAGGAGTAACAAGGATACAGAGTATTGGGCTAATGGTAAGATTCTTGGTAGTGTGGATGAGCAGAGAGATCGCGGTACATAGATCCCTGAAAGTTGCCACCCAGGTTGATAGTGCTGTTAAGAAGGCTTACGGTGTGTTAGGTTTTATTGTTAGAGGGATTGAGTTCCGGAGCCGTGATGTCATGCTGCAACTGTACAAAATGCTAGTGCGGCCTCATTTGGAATATTGCGTGCAGTTCTGGTCGCCCCATTACGGGAAGGATTTGGAAGCACTTTCCAGTTTCTCTCCATTTCAATAAGAAGTCCAACCAGAAACAGAAGAACAGAAACAATGTCTTTCCCTAAAAAGGTGCAGAGGAGATTTACCAGGATGTTGCCAGGTCTGGAGGGAGGGCCCTATGAAGAAAGGCTGAGGGACTTGGACCTGTTCTTATTGGAGAGAAGGAGGCTAAGAGGGGATTTAATAGAGACATACAAGATGATCAGAGGATTAGATAGGGTGGACAGTGAGAGCCTTTTTCCTCGGATGGAGATGGCTAGCATGAGGGGACATAGCTTTAAACTGAGGGGTGGTAGATATAGGACAGAAGTCAGAGGTAGATTCTTTACTCAGAAAGTAATAAGGGCGTGGAATGCCCCGCCTGCAACAGTAATAGACTCATCTGGTTAAGGGCATTTAAATGGTCATTGGATAAACACATGGATGATAATGGGATAGTGTAGGGGGATGGGCTTCAGATTGGTTTCACAGGTCGGCACAACATCGCGGGCTTAAGGGCCTGTACTGTGCTGTAATGCTCTATGGTTCCTAAGGCCTAGTGAGTGAAGCCCTCATCTCCCTGCCATAAGAACAATCAGCTTCTGAGTCTCCTTCACTGTGAGAAGCAAATACTTCTTGTAACCCAATAAGTCTGCCCACTGTGGACCCCACACTCGACGAAGAAACCAGGTTGGGGTAATTAATGAAGCCTCAGAACTGAATCATGGAATTGTTACAGAGCTGAAGGGGGCCATTTGGGCCATCCTACCTGCATGCTTCTATCACCCACTGCCAATCCCCTTTCTCTTACTCATTTCCTGCACTCTTCTATCCAAATAATTATCCAACAGCCCCTTGAATGATTCAAATGAACATGCCAACATCACATTTTCCAGGCAGTGCATTGCAGAACCTGATGAACCACGAACCACTGTGCAAAGGTCTTTTCACATCACCCATATTTCTTTTGCACCACTTTTTAAATCCACACTTTGTGATCTTGTTCCTTTTACAAACAGGAACAGTTTCTCCCCATCGACTCTGTCCAGCCCACACTTGAACTTGTAACTTCTGCAAATTCACCTCTCTTGGAGTGAACATTCCCCACTTCAATATATCCTGGTCACTAGGGAAAGACATTGTTTCTGTTCTTCTGTTTCTGGTTGGACTTCTTATTGAAATGGAGAGTAACTGGAAAGTGCTTCGATGCAGCGGGATCTGGGTGTCCTTATGTATGAATTACAGAAAACTGGTATACAGGGACAACAGGAAATGAGGAAGGCACATTTATTGCTAAAGGGATCAAGTATAAAAGTAGGGAAGTCTTGCTGTAATTGTAGAAAACATTAGTGAGACTGCATTCCTTACTTAAGCAGGGATCTAGTTATGTTGGAGGCTGTTCAGAGTAGGCTCACTAGATTAGTTCCAGAGTTGCGGGGTTTGTCTTACGAAGAGATTGAGCAGTTTAGGCCTATGCTGTCTCAAGTTTAGTAAAACAAAAGGAGATCTAATTGAGAGAGATAAGATGCTAATGGGATTTGGAAAGTAGATGTAGAGAGGAACCAACAAATGCTGGAGATCTGAGCAGGTCAGACAGTATCCATGGAGAGAGAGCAAACAAATATTTTGACTCCAGATGAGTGGTCACCAGAGCTGAAGTGAAGTGAAGGGTGAAGGGTCAGCATTTCTGCTATATTTCTTTGTGGGGAGTGGGGGTGTGGGGATGATTGGGTGTAGGGACGGGGTGTAGCTGGTGGAGAAATGATGGTAATAGTTCAGATAAAGTGACTGATCACTTAATCTGCGCTATCTGCATTTTTATTCCCCAGTGCTCTACACTGTACTACCCCCAACACCAACCAACCCCACCTATAGCATAAATGCTGTCTCCTCCACACTTCACATCAGCTCTGGTGAAGAGTATTCTAGACTCACAACATTAGCGCGCTGTCTGATCCACTGTGATCTCCAGCATTTAATGTTTTCAGTGCAGATTCCAGCATCTGTGGTAATTCTCTCCAAGATATAGAGAGGAAGTTTCCTCATGTAGAGTAATTTAGAATAACGTACTCCTGCCCCCAGTGATAACATTCTTATTTTTGTCTTGGTGTGCTCAGTTATAAAATAAGACTTCAAGAGTGAACATGCTTGTAAGCAGGAGACAGTGCTGTCAACACACACTGGCTCTCAACCTCTGACAGAACTGGTTGAGAACGGAAACACAAAAGGGGAAATTGGGAAAGCAGACTCATGAAATACCTCTGGTAAATTTTGAAATGTATTTATAGCGAAATGCTTTTAAAAGATTAAAACCGTTACAGCTGGAATCACTACGGCCGACACTGCTCATAGAAAATACTGCAGATACTGGAAATCGGAAACGCGAGCAGAAAATGCCAGAAATATTCAGGAAATTTGGCATCATCTACAAGATGCAGAGCTGAGTGAACATTTCATCAGCTGACCTTGCAGCAGAGCTGCTGTTTCCACATGGCTATTGCTGTTAAAATGCAAAACTAATCTTACAGAATCATGTGTTGTAGATTGAAGCCTGACATCAACACTGACTAGTTTTTTTAATCATGCGTAAGGTGTAGGTGTTGCTGACTGGGCCCAGCATTTATTGCCCGTCCCTAGTTACCCTTCAGAAGGTGGTGGTGAGCTGCCTTTTGTGAGCCACTGCAAACCAATAGCAATCACTATGTCAACAAAGACAACAAAATGTGAGGCTGGATGAACACAGCAGGCGAAGCAGCATCTCAGGAGCACAAAAGCTGACGTTTCGGGCCTAGACCCTTCATCAGAGAGGGGGATGGGGGGAGGGAACTGGAATAAATAGGGAGAGAGGGGGAGGCGGACTGAAGATGGAGAGTAAAGAAGATAGGTGGAGAGGAGAGTATAGGTAGGGAGGGGATAGGTCAGTCCAGGGAAGATGGACAGGTCAAGGAGGTGGGATGAGGTTAGTAGGTAGATGGGGGTGCGGCTTGGGGTGGGAGGAAGGGATGAGTGAGAGGAAGAACAGGTTAGGGAAGCAGTGACAGGTTGGACTGGTTTTGGGATGCAGTGGGTGGAAGGGAAGAGCTAGGCTGGCAATCACCATGTATCCACCTTCTCCAGGACAGCTAGAAATTGGTAATAAATACTGACCCAGAGGGTGATGCCCACATCCCATGAGTAAATAAAAATTGATTGACCTACCATGCCCTTAGGGAGGGAATTCCAGGATTTTGACCCAGCAGCCGTGAAGGAACAGTGATATATTTCCAACCAGGATGGTGAGTGGCTCATAGGGGAACTTGCAGTAGGTGGTGTTCCCATGTATCTGCTGCTGTTGTGATTCTAGAACAGTTTCACTACAGTGAAAACCACTTTCTAGATAACATTACTGTGAAGGTCCCACTTTTTCAACCTCCCCTTGCCTGAGGCATAGTGACCCACAAGTTAAACCACCACCAGCCGTCTCCCTCTCATGAGACCACAGTTGTAATGTTCCCTGGAGCTGTGGTGACTTAACTTTCCAGACAATAATGGTAATGAGTTTGGTGCTGTCCAATGTTACCAGTTCTTCTAAGGCCTGAGCACAACAGGTCAAATTAGGAGGTCTTTATCCAAACACCTAACACAAGTTTTATTTCATAACAAAGAACGCAAGAAAGTTTTTTTTTTTGTTTGTTTTTTTCCTAAAATTGCAATTTTTAAGGGCTTCTACTTTAATCAGGCAGTGTGTTACGTAATTCATCATCACTTCGGTTTTGGTACCTGCCTCACCAGGAAGATTACAGAGCAAACTGCTGGTATTTATAACAATGGGAATCTCTGTGACTTCATCTGTCAACTGTATAGCCTTCCCGAATTATTTCTGTTAATATATTGCAGCAAGGAGAGTCACAGGAATCTCATTCAGTCCATGGGCGATTTGAGGGACAATTGCAAATTTCTTCTGGTCTCTGCAGCTGAAGCCCACCACCCACCTCCCAACGGGAAAACCATTGCAGCATGTGCAGCATGCAGTGACTAGATCACAAAAGATCTCTCCCTGCCCCCTCCCTCCAGTTCCCTACTTCCAATGAGGTTGTATTCCCCTTCTTCAGAACATGTTCATTTACCGGTCAGATTTTAATTATGCTTGGACAGACAGATGTAGCTTTGGGCATCGTAATCACTAGGACAGAGATGGGCATCACAAGTAGCCCCTCAATTTGGGATTGACACCATGATTGAAACAGTTTTATACAATTGCTAACAAGTTCAAAGCAACGAAAGATAAAGCAGATAATACTGGAGATACTCAGCAGACTTGGCAATATGTCTGGAGAGAGGAACAGTTAATGCTTTGAGTCCAATGACTCTTTGGAGCAATTCTGGTCTTCACTGGACCTGAAACGTTAACTCTGATTTCTCTCCACTGAAACTGCCAGACCTGCTGAGCTTCTCCTGCAATTTTTGCTTGTTTCAGATCTCCAATTCTTTGCTTTACTCAAATAAAGCAGATTAAAATCTCTGCCATATTAGCCAGTGTTTATTTCCCCACTAAACTGCAGAAAGCATTGATTTTACAGGAAAATGCAGACTTCACACTCCCGCTCTGTTTACATCCAGGTGTGAACAAGATTACAGAAGTGAGGTAGATAACTGGAGGAACTCTTACTTAGAGTCATAAAGTCATATAGCATGGAAACAAATGCTTTGGTCCGACTCATCCACGCCAACCATGTTCCCAAACTAAACTAGCCTGCCTGCTCCTGGCCCATGTCTCTTAACTGTTGTAACTGTACCCACATCCACCACTTCCTCCGGCAGTTCACTCCACACACAAACCACTCTCTGGAAAGAGCTTCCCCTTATGTGTTTTTAAAATCTTTCTTCTCTCTCCTTTAAAAAAAAACACTGCCCTCTTGTCTTGAAATCCACACTGTAGAGAAAACACACCTGCCATTCACCTCATATATACCCCCCATTGATTTTATAAACCTCTATAAGATCGTGTCTCAACCTCTTACCCTCTCGTGAAAAATGTCCCGGCCTGTCCTTCAAAGTCACCCCTCCGCTCCTGGCAACATCCTGGTAAATCTCTTCTTCTGGATCCTCTCTGGCTTCCTATAACTGGCCACTGTTTGCCAGAAGAGACTTCACCAACATCCTGTATAACCTCAATGTAACATCCCAACTCCTTTATTCAAAGGTTTAAGTAATGAAGGCAAGTATACCAAATGCCTTCTTAGCATCCAAGATAACAAAGTGTGGAGCTGGATGAACACAGCAGACCAAGGAGCATCTTAGGAGCATAAAAGCTGACGTTTCAGGGCTCTGATGAAGGGTCTAGGCCTGAAACATCAGCTTTTGTGCTCCTGAGATGCTGCTTGGCCTGTTGTGTTCATCCAGCTTCACACTTTGTTATCTTGGGAACTGCAGATGCTGGAGAATCCCTTATCTCCGCCTTCTTAGCATCTTCTCATTTTTGTGATGCAAACTGCAAAGAATTATGAACTTGAAGCCTTAGGTCTCTTTGTTCTACAACACTACCCAAGGCCCTACTTTTCATTGTATAATTCTGCGCCTATTTGTTTTACCAAACTCAATGCATTGCATTTATCCAAATTAAACTTCATCTACCACTCCTCACCACTTGATCACACTTTCTTCTGCCTCCCCCCCCCCCCCCCCCCCCCCCCCCCCCCCCCCAAACAAAGTAATCCTCCTCACAACTCTGGACCCGGATGACCCCGATGGATCTCTGCATCTTTGAGCCGTACCTGGGCTTAGACAAAGATCGCGATTAAAGATATTCCCAGTCCCAAGACACAGAAGCTAGCCTGTGTAGCAGTATACTCTAACCACTTTGTTGTAGCTTCTTCTGACAATTTGATTATCCGAATCTACATGAGGATTAACTGTCTTTATTATACACCACCATCTCTTGAGTTTCTGTCCAATCATACAACTGCTTTTAGGAGCAGACTATTCCTTCCAGTGTTATCTTCCCCTTTTGTTGACTTAGAATCCCTACAGTTTGGAATTAGGAATTTTGGCCTAATAGATCCATATTGACATTCCGAAGACCATCCCAAACAGACCCTACTCCTGTAACCCTGCATTTCCCATGGTTAACGCACCTAACCTATGCATCCCTGGAACCAATGGGCAATTTATCATGGTCATTCTATTAACTTGTACATCTTTGGACTGTGCGAGAAATCCAGAGCACCCAGAAGAAATCCCCACAGACGCGGGGAGAATATGTAAGCTCCACACAGACAGTAGTCCAAGGGTGGAATTGAACCCAGGTTCCTGGTGCTGTGAGGCAGCCGTGCTAACCACTGAGCCACCCTTAGCTGTGCTTCTTGCATACACATGGATTCTACTGCATCTGATTCATGATCATTTCCCACTTACTCTGTCTCATTAATTTGGCTCCCAGCTTTGATCCCATAGTGCATAGAACTGTACAGCACAGTACAGACCCTTTGGCCGCAATGTTGTGCTGAAATTACCCTAATCCTAAGGTCTATCTAACCTCCACCACTGCCTTATACTAGCATCCATATGCCTATCTAACAGCTGCTTAAATGCCCCTAATGAGGCTGACTCCACTACCCCCTCTGGCAATGCATTCCATACCCCTACCACTCTCTGAGTAAAGAACCTACCTCTGGCGTCTCCCCATATCTACTTCCACTCACTTTAAAACTATGCCCCATTGTAATAGTTACCTCCACCTGAGGAAAATGTCTCTGGCTGTCCACTCGATCTATACCTCTGATCATTTTGTACACCTCTATCAAGTCACCTCTCATCCTTCATCAATCTAAAGAGAAAAGTCCTAGCTCTCTCAACCTTTCCTCATGAGACCTTCCCTCCATTCCAGGCATCATCCTGGTAAATCTCCTCTGGACCTTTTCCAACGCTTCCACATCTTTCCAGTAAAGAGGTGACCAGAACTGGACACAATACTCCAGATGTGGCTGAACCAGGCTTTTGTATAGTTGGAGCATAGCTTTGCGGCTCTTGAACTCAATCCCTCTACTAATGAACGCTAACACACCATACACCTTCTTAACAACTCTATCCACCTGGGTGGCAGCTTTCAGGGAACTGTAGGCATGAACCCAGAGATCCCTCTGCTCCTCCACACTGCCAAAAATCTTTCCCTTCATCCTGTATTCTGCTTTCAAGTTTGTCCTTCCAAAATGAGTCACCTCACACTTTTCAGGGTTAAACTCCATCTGCCACTTCTTAGCCCAGTTCTGCATCCTATCAATATCCCTTTGGAACCTAGAACATCCCTCCACACTATCCACAACTTGACCCACCTTTGTATCATCTGCACACTTGCTAATCCAACCTTCCATTCCTACATCCAAATCATTCACAACAATCACAAATAGAAGAGGACCAGAACAGATCCTTGTGGTACACCACTCGTAACTGAGCACCATGTTGAATATTTTCCGTCCACTACCACCCTTTGTCTTCTAAGGATCAGCCAATTTTGAATCCAATCTGCCACATTTCCCCCTATCCCATGCCTCCTTACCTTCTACATGAGCCTACCATGGGGAACCTTATCAAACGCCTTCCTTATAATCCATGTATACCACATCCACTGGTCTACCTTCATCCACATGTTTGGTCACCTCTTCAAAGTATTCATTAAGGTTTGTGAGGCATGATCTACCCTTCACAAATCCATGCTGATTATCATGAATCATACTGTGCCTTTCCAAGTGATCATAAACCCTATCACTCAGAGCCCTTTCCAATAATTTGCCCACCACTGAAGTAAGACTAACTGGCCTGTAATTTCTGGGATTATCCCTATTGCCTTTTTTGAACAAGTGAATGACGTTTGCCTCTCTCCAATCTTCCGGCACTACACCCACGGACAGTGAGGACGAAAAGATCATCGCCAAAGGCCATGTGATCTCTTCCCTCGCTTCACATAGAATCCTTGGATAAATCCCATCAGGCCCGGGCGACTTACCTTCAATGTCCTCAAAATTGCTAGCACAACTTCCTTACTAACATTGACCTCCTCTAGCCTGCCAGTCTGTTTCACACTGTCCTCCTCTACAACTATGTCCCTCTCAGCTGTGAATACTGAAGAAAAGTATTCATTGAGGACCTCTCCTCGCTCTTTATTCTCCGTGCACAAATTCTCTTTACAATCCGTGATCAGCCCTACCCTTTCTCTGGTCATTCCCTTATTCCTCACGTACATATAAAAAGCCTTGGAGTTTTCCTTGATCCTATCTGCCAGGGTTTCTCATGCCCTATTATTGCTCTCCTAAGCTTTTTCTTTAGCTCTTTCCTGGATAACTTGTATTCTCTAGAGCCTTTTCTGTTGTTTCCTAAACCTTATATAAGCATCCTTCTTCTTCTTAACCAGTCGTTCAACCTCTCTCGAGAAACACGGCTCCCTCACTCGACCACATCTTCCCTGCCTGCAAGGGACAAACATGCATTCCTTCAACAATCCCCACATTTCTATGGTGCTCTTCCCTGACAGCATCTGTTCCTAGTTTATGTTACCCAGCTCTTGCTGAACAGAATTGTCATTACCCTTCCCCCAATTATAAAACTTACCTCCTTGTAACCATGCCTCCGTCATTGCTATTCGGTCGTATCCATTAACTGCTATTTGTTCCATTTAGCTGGTTTATTTTCTGAATCCTGTGTGCTTTGAAGAACCGTTAATTTTGCCTTTTTTAAAGTCATTCCATCCCCACACCACAAATCCAATTTGCTGTTTCTGTTTAATGTTTGTGTGTCCAGTGTTTCTTGTCACAATCTGGCTCTCTGTATTGAAATAACTGCCCTGCAATGCTGCCATGATAACAAAGTGTGGGGCTGGATGAACACAGCAGGCCAAGCAGCATCTCAGGAGTGCAAAAGCTGACTCTTCATCAGATGAAGGGTCTAGGCCTGAAATATCAGCTTTTGTGCTCCTGAGATGCTGCTTGGCCTGCTGTGTTCATCCAGCCCCACACTTTGTTATGTCAGATTGTCCAGCATCTGCAGTTCCCACTATCTCTGCAATGCGACCATGTTCTTTTTGCTTTGCATCACCCCTGTCTGTAATAACCCCTCCACCATATTGTCAAACCCCACCCCTCCACCTCCCTGCTCTCTGTATTTAGATCAAGTTCAGTCTGAACCTTGAATCCATTGCCCATGCTGTGGGACTAAGGAATGAGTAGAATCGTAGATATTTTACAGTACATCGGGAGGCCATTCAACCCATCATGTCTGTACCAGCTCCTGAATGACCTGTCCAGCCAATCCCAATCTCCAGTTCTATCTCCATAGTCTTTTAAATTCACTTACAAATATATATCCAATTCTCTTTGAAACCTCCTATAGAATCCACCTCTCCCACTCTCCCAGGCAGCACATTCCAAATCCTAACAACTCTCTGGGTAAAGAAGTTTCTACTTATCTCGCTATCAGTGAGAGAGCTGGCAATCTTGAACTTGTTACTGACATACCAACTGGTGGAAACACAAATATCCTTTATTCTGTCAAAATTGGTCATGATTTTGAGCACCAACATTTTTGAATGCCACGATCCATTAACACATCACGGACACACACACACAGCGGGACACACATACACACACTTACTTAAATGGAGATTGACTGACTGCAGAATTCTGAGGGATCTCTGTGTTCTGTTGCATGATCTACAGAATGGCAGTATAAAGGAACAAAGACAAAGTTGCTGGAAAAGCTCAGCAGGCCTGGCAGCATCTGTGGAGAAGAAAACAGAGTTTACCTTTTGGGTCCGGTGACCCTTCCTCAATATAAATGTACATTGGGTGACTAGCATTACCATGAATGCTACCCATTTTTTTATGAGAGGAAGTGAAAATAAATTAAGGATGTTCTGCTTCAGTTAGACAGGGCCTTGCTGAGACCACATCTCGAATACTGTGTGTAGTGTTGGTCTCCTTATTTAAGGAAGGATGGAGGTGGCTTAGAGGAGGTCCATTGCACGCATGTTAAAATTATGATCACTCTTTCAGGACAGCAATGGGGGAATTTTTTTATTATCGCAGAGGTTTGTGAAACTTTGGGAAACTGCCTCAGAACAGAGTGGAGGAGGAGGGGTCATTGAATATTTTTAAGGTGAGGGGTGTAAGATTCTTATCAGATGACAATGTAGAATCAAAATATCAGTAGGTCAGCTTTGATCTCACTGAATGGTGGGGAGGCGTGGGGTGGTGGCGGGCTCGGGAGGCTGAACTGCTCACCATCGCTCCTGCTTCCTAATTCTGCACATGTTCATCACCTTTTTTATTGCGCACTCCGCTATTGAATCTCTTCATCACTTTAATTCTAATGGTCTGTTCTGGATTTTCAATCTCGCTTATGGTTTGTTATTTTAAGCAAAGAATCTCCTCATTAGAATTGCTCCCCCCAACACACCCCTCACCCCGTAATGAGTCTCAGCATTTTCAAATTTGCAATCTGGCTCTTCCTCTCATCTTTCCACGAAAGCAAACAGGTTCAACAAAAAGTTCAGTGCAGCTGAATTTAAATTAATGATATTATCCAGGTTAGCGACCTGATGTTGTTTATGAACTGGAGGAGAACGAGTGCATTGACTCACAAATGCAATGCTCAAAACTCTGGCTTGGTAATGTCACAATGTCTTTCCCAGTGCTGCTGCTTGGAGAAATATGGACACACGGAATGCTACAATGTCCCCGTAAGTGGTGGTTAAACACGATGCAGTGCCTCATGCCATTACTACAAACACGTGCACACACGCTCCGACTCAGACTCAGACAAACACACTCTCGTAGATACACACATGCACAGACCAGGAAGGCGATCTCCTCATGGTGTTATGGTTAGACTGTTAATCCTTTGACCCTGGTAATGCTGTGTGTAGCCAGGTTCAAATTCCGCTAAGGCAGACTAATGATGACCATAAATCCATTGCTGAGGGTCAGCAAATCATCTGGTTCACTAATGTCCTTTAGGGAAGGAAACTGCCATCCTTACCAGATCTGGCCTACATGTGACTCCAGACCAACAGCAATGTTGTTGACTTTTAACTGCTCTCTGAGCTATTAGGGATGGGCAATAAATGCTGCCTGGCCAGCAACACCCTCATCCTGTGAATGAATTTTTAAAAAAAGTTGCATACTCGTGCACAAAGTCTCACAGGTGCACACAGACGCACATACGTACACAAATACATACATAGAGACACATGTATGGACAAGCATATGGACCGACATGGAATAGTGTAGGTTAGATGGGCTTCAGATCGGTATGACAGGTCGGCACAATGTTAAGGGCCTGTACTGTGCTGTCATGTTCTATGTTTTATGTATGCATGCACACAGGCGCACACATGTGCACACACTGACTCTCACAGACACACATGCAGGTGCACGCACACTCGCTCTAATGGGGCTGTCTCGCATTTAGTTTGGGGATGGGTTGACCCCACGGAGTCAGGAAGTGAAAACTGAAGGAGAGCATAGTGAACCAGCAGTGTTAGCAGTCTGCAGGGTTTTCTTTCTGGTTCTGAGGTAGGTGACAATGGGTAACGCTGAGCCACCTGTACCCAGCAAATGGCTCTATGTCAGAGTAGAACTAGAGATAGGCTTAGGAAAGGGTGGGCCCGATGGGATTTGCGGAGTAGAAGGACATCAGTTTGTATATGTTGATCGAGCTTGATTGGACAGTGTTTGATTGGAACGTATACGGATGGAGTTTCCTTTTGGTGTATAGAGAGATCTTTATTCTGTATCTAACCCTGTGTTCTCCCAGTCCTGGGAGAGTTTGACAGGGGAAAGTGTACAGTAAACTTTATTCTATATCTAACCCCGTGCTCTCCCAGGACTGGACTGGTGCAGATTCAGGAAGAATCAACCAATACAGGTCTTTTTTTTGGCATTTCTGAAGACCTTATGACTTCTTGAACACTTGGCTGAGTTTTGAATCTAAAACTGATCTCTGCAAGGAGTCAGAGTTTGGTTTCACAGGAAACAAAGAGAAGCTATTTGAGGATCGCTGTCAGACAAAAACAGAAGTTGCTGCGAAAGCTCAGCAGATCTGGCAGCATCTGTGATGAGAAATCAGAATTAAAATTTCAGGTGGAGTGAGCCTGGTAGCTGGGAAAATGCTGGTTTATGTGCAGAAGATAGGCTAGGGGGGAGGGTTTATGGTGGATATTTGTGGTCAGTCTATCCCCAGAAATGGAAATAGATGTCAGAAAGGGAAGAAAGGAGTCAGAGATAGACCAGGCACTGTGGGCAGGGTGGAAATTGGAAGCAAAATCAATGATTTCTTTCCAATTCTTGATGAGAGAGGGAAGCAGCACGAATGGATTCATCAGTCTGTTGGAGAAAGTGTTCTAGGTTGGGGCTGGAATAGGACTGGAAAGTGGAATGTTCCAATCTACCCGACAAAAGGACAGGTCTAACTGTCCAACAAAATGTTGGTTTGCAGGTGCAGCAGATAATTAAGGAGGCAAATGGAAAATTGTCCTCCACTGTTGGAGGGATGGAGTTTAAAAATAGGGAGGTTACGTTGCAGCTGTATAGGGAGCTGGTGAGGCCACATGGAATACCGTGTACAGTTTTGGTCTCTCAACTTGGGAAAGGATGTACTGGCACTGGGTGGGCAGGGGCTGCAGAGGAGGTTCACTAGGTTGATTCTGGAGTTGAGAGTGTTGGTTTATGAGGAGAGATTGAGTAGTTGGGAGTGTACATATTGGAATTTTGAAGAATGAGGGTGGAATCTTTATGGAAACATATAAAATTATGCAGGGAAAACTAGAACTAAGGGGTACAGATCAAAATAAAGGGGAACAGCATGTTCCAGACAATATCCAGGCTTGGGCTGATGGGCAGCGCATTCAACACACACATGTGGGCTGGGCAATGACCATCTCCAACATGAGAGAATCTAACCATCATTCCTTGACATTCAATGGTGTTACCATCACTGAATCCCCCACTGTCAATATCCTGGGGGTTATCATTGACCAGAAACTCAATTGGACTCACCACGTAAACACAGCTGTGACAAGTGCAGGTCAGTATCTAGGAATACTGTGGTGAGTAACTCATGTCCTGACTCCCTAAAGCCTGTCCACCATCTACAAGGCACAAGGCTCCAGTGTGATGGAACACTCCCCACTTGCCTGGATGAGTGCAGCCCCAACAACAGTCAGAAGGCTTGACACCATCCAGGACAAAGCAGCCCATTTGATTGGCACCTTGCATATACCTACATGACAAGGACTGTAGCAGTTGGGAAGGCAGCTGCCACCATCTGAGAGAGCAATTATGGAAGGTATTAAATGCTCGCCCAGCCGGCAACACCCACATGCATCTAAACAGAGCTGGGAGGTTTGGCAGTGAACTGAATGCCTGGATGTAGATTCAGGTGTTGTGCTCAACATATAATCCAGGCCAGAGTGAGTTGTTTCCTTTCAGCCAGTGCCTATGATACATTTACACCAAATCCTCGAATGTCATGACCAGCAGCAAAACATGGGCCTGACGTTTCAGAAGCTTCCCACCGCAGGAATTTCAATCAATTGATAATTGCTGGATTTGAAATTGCAGTGCTTTGGTAAAGCCTGCTGGAATGTTGAGAATGGAGGGTCTGACTGATCCCTGTGTTTAGAAACTGAGGCTGGCTTCCTCCTCAGTGGGACACTCAGGGCTGACGGCTGCTCTCTCTGTTTTTGACAATAAGCAGGGTGAATCATCGCACCTGGTCCGACAACAAGCCACCTGAACATTTCAGCTTCTCATCAATCAAGCTGCTGCCTCTCTAGAATTGTCAGGCTATGAGTTGTGTTCCAGCCAAGACTTTGAAAGGTGTTTCTGTGCACACTCGTTCTCAGGAATGTGAAGCGTGCTTGCCTAAACGAGTTATGAATCTTCCCACGCATCGCAGAGGAATGAGGTGTACACTTTCCCATCAGTGTGGACCTGCCTGCATTGCCTAATGCTGGGAACCGCTCTGAGTGATACTTACCCATTAGCTGCAGTGGGTACAGCTCTGTCCCTGTGGAACGTGGATGATGGACAGGAAGAGGAATGATACAACTGAGTAACTCCCACAGCCTTGTCCCAGTGATTAGAAAAATGGATACATCAAACATTAGAAGCAACTTTGTTCATTGTCTCTTGTTACGTTTCAGTGAATTTTGTCTGTTTTTTTTTAAAAAAAAATGTAAGATTTGGAAAATATTCGGGCTTGGACTAATCAATGGCAAGTGATATTCACGCCACACAGATGCCAGGCTATGACCATCACCAATAAGAGACAATTTAACTACTGTCTTTTGACATTCAATGGTGTTGCCATCACTGAATCCCCCACTATCAACATCCTGAGGGTTATCAGTGATTAGAAACGCAGCTGGACTCACCACATAAACACAGTGACCACAAGAGCAGGCCAGATGCTAAGAATCCTGCCGTGAGTAACTCACCTCCTGACTCCCCAAAGCCAGTCCAACATCTACAAGGCACAAGTCAGGAGTGTGATGGAATACTCCCCACTTGCCTGGATGGGTGCAGCCCCAACAACACTCAAGAAGTTCAACACCATCCAAAACAAAGCAGCCCGCTTTATTGGCCCCACATCCACAAGCATCCACTCCCCCCACCACCGACACTCAGTAGCAGCAATGTGTACTATCTACAATATTCACTGCAGAAATTCACCCAAAGATCCTCAGACAGCACCTTCCAAACCCATGACCATTTCTGTCTAGTAGGACAAGGGCAGCAGACATATGGGAACAACCCCCCCCCCCCGCCCCCGCAAGTTCCCCTTCAAGCCACTCACTATCCTGACTTGGAAATGCATTACCATTTCATAGGTGTTGCTGAGACAAAACCTAGAATTCCCTCCCTAAGTGCATCTTATATCAACCTGCAGCACGTGGGCTGTAGCAGATCCTTGAAAGTTGCCACCCAGGTTGACAGGGTTGTTAAGAAGGCATACAGTGTTTTAGCTTTTATTAATAGAGGGATCGAGTTCCGGAACCAAGAGGTTATGGTGAAGCTGTACAAAACTCTGGTACGGCTGCACTTGGAGTATTGCATACAGTTCTGGTCACAGCATTATAAGAAGGATGTGGAAGCTTTGGAAAGGGTGCAGAGGAGATTTACTAGGATGTTGCCTGGTATGGAGGGAAGGTCTTACGAGGAAAGGCTGAGGGACTTGAGGCTGTTTTCATTAGAGAGAAGAAGGTTGAGAGGTGACTTAATTGAAACGTATAAAATAATCAGAGGGTTAGATAGGGTGGATAGGGAGAGCCTTTTTCCTAGGATGGTGACGGCGAGCACGAGGGGGCATATCTTTAAATTGTGGGGTGAAAGACATAGGACAGATGTCAGAGGTAGTTTCTTTACTCAGAGAGTAGTAAGGGAATGGAACGCTTTGCCTGCAACGGTAGTAGATTCGCCAACTTTAGGTACATTTAAGTCATTATTGGACAAGCACATGGACGTACATGGAATAGTGTAGGTTAGATGGGCTTGAGATCGGTATGACAGGCCGGCACAACATCGAGGGCCGAAGGGCCTGTACTGTGCTGTAATGTTCTATGTTCTATTTGGATTTGGGATGTTGTGTTGTGGCTGGACAGGACATTGGTTAAGCCACTACTGGAATACTGCAAGCAGTTCTGGTCTCCCTGCTAAAGGACGGATGTTGTTAAAATTTGAAAGGGTTCAGAAAAAGATCTACGAAGGTGTTGAGCAATAGGGTGAAACTAAATGGGCTGGGACTATTTTCCCTGGAGCTTTGGATACTGAGGGTTCACTTTTTGTAGAGGTTTATAAAATCAAGAGGGGTAAGGATAGGGCGAATAGCATAAGTCTTTTCCCCAGTGTAAGGGAATCCAAAACTAGAGGGGGAAAGATTTTAAAAAGGACCTCGAAGCAACAGACGGTGATGCGTGTATGGAATGAGCTCCAGACGAGGCTGGTACAATTACAACATTTGAAAGTCATCTGGATGGGTAGAGTTTAGATGGAGGTGGGCCAAATGCTGGCAAATGGGACTAGATTAATTTAGGATATCTGGTCGACATGAAAAAGTTGGACCGAAGGGTCTGTTTCTGCGCTGTACAACTCTGCGGCTCTATAGCAACTCACCACGACTTTCTCAAGGGTACCTTAGAAAGAGCAATAAAATGATGGGCCCAGCCAGCATTATCAATGTTCAACAAGTGAGAACAAAAACTAATGAGAGGAATTTCAGGATAATTTTGAATCATAAAGATGGATGGCATCGAGAAAGGACCTTTGGTCCATCATGTCTGCATTGATCAAAAACAAGTTCCAAACAATTCTAATCCCATTGTCCAGCATTTGGCCCACAACCTGGTATGCCTTGGCATCACAAATCTAAATACTACTTCAGTGTGCCCAGGGTTTCTGCGTCCACCACCCAGACAGGCAGTGAGTTCCAGAGACCCACCACCCTCTGGGTAGAGCGGTTTTCTTCACATTTTCTCTAAACATCCAGTCCCTTTCCTTAAATCTATCCCCCTGCTCATTGATCCCTCAATCAAGGGGAAAGCTTCCAGTTTGTCTGTCCTATCTATGCCCCTAATAATCTTATCCATCACAATCATGTCCCCCCTCAGTCTCCTTTGCTCTAAGGAGAACAATCCCAGTCTGTCCAACCTCTCTCTGTAACTGAAACTCGCCTGCCCAGGCACCATCCTGGTAAATCTCCCTCTGCACCCTCTCCAGTGCTGTCACACCCCTCCAATCATGGGGGTTCCAGAATTGCTCAGTGTCTAAATAGTTGCTATTGAGTGTTTGTCTTGGACTTCGCATCTTCATGTTATCTAAATGGAAAGTGGCAAGATATGAACACTCAGAGAAACCCAGAATCCACACTGAGTGACACAGCAGGACTTCCCAGATGTTAATCCAATTCTTCAACAATTCAAGGTGATAATATTGTTCACTGGAGTCATCAGGAGGAGGGTTAATTTCCAAACATTGAAGGTTACCTGTTTCCTCATTGCATTCTGCACTTTACATCGTTGAGATAAAATACCAATGATCAACTCTGTCACTGTCTCAGTGGTCAGAGCTTTTGCAGAATCTCTTATGTTCATCTGGAACTGGGGCTCTGTGCATTCATCTTTCCACATTCACTACCTGGCAGTCAGTTTCCCAAAATCCTGCCAATTCCTGATCTCTGGGCACTGACATTCCCAGGAATGGGAGGTCATTCTAGTCGAATGACAGCTGCTGGTTCCTGGTCCCTGGTGTTTGGTTGTTGGTGAGCTTTGTGGTGAGAAATCTCGAGGCTGGCTCCCTGAAACTCAGGTGGATCGTATTGTCCCTGGTGTAATTTTGAATTCTGAATCCCAGCAGAACAGTGCTATACCCTCATGGTCCATGCTTCCTCCCCTGGCAGAGAAATCATCTGGACTCCTGTGAAGCTGGTAGAATGTGATATGTTGAGCAAAGCTAATCCTAACAGTTTGTGTGATGAGAGTAGGCCCCTGGACATTGCATTGTGATGTGTTAACAAGTGTCCACATTCACCCTTTGGGATCACTGACCTACACTGGATCTTTACCCTTCAATATTAATATTCTCCTCCTTATTTACAATCCCTTCCATAGCCACCTTCCTCTTCTGGTCTCTAACCTCTTCTAGCCTCCAAAATCTCTTCATTCCTAATCCTGGCCTCTTGAGGCACCCCTGTTATCATTGGCAGCTCAGCCTACAGCTTTCTGGGCTCTGAGCTCTGGAATTTCCTTCCTAAACCTCTTTCTTTAAGATACTGTGTGAAAAACTCTCTATTTGGCTAAACACTACACCAACATCACCTCATGTGACTCCACCCTATGTTCTATACTGTGAATGGCCCCATTCATGTTTACTACATGAAAGGCACTATATAAATCCACAGTTTCTTGACCATTGGTGCAGTGCATCAAGTGTTTTCCTGTCAGTCTGCTGGTCTTGTTTTAAATCGGTTTCTTCCTCCGACACGTGACCGATTAGATTAGAGTAAGAGATTTACTCTTCCCAGTCACTTGGGATGTCTGGACCAACAATCCTGCGCATGAAATGCAAAACTTTAAAAATAATTTTGAATATTTCTGGAGAAGGAGGTGTTTCTTCAGAATTTGTCAAATTGATGGGAGAGATTGAGAAGACTTTTTTTTGGTTTGCTGTCTGATCTTTGTAAAACACTCATTCCCCCAAATTAAAATGAAAGCAACGTACTGCAATGCTAGAAATCTGAAATTAAAACAGAAGTTTCTGGAGAAACTCAGCAGCATCTGTGGATGCAAACAGAGTTTCAGCATCTACAGTTCCCACTATCTCTGAAACAATTTTAACCCCACTGTGAAGCCTCTTCTAAGGATGCCCTCCCTGAAGGAGTTACCCTCCTCCCTCCGGGAAAAATCTCAGTGGATCTCTATCCGTCTCCCCCTCTCTCCCTATTTTATTTCAGAACGTCCTTTCCTTCCCCCATTTCTGATGAAGGGTCTAGGCCCGAAATGTCAGCCTTCCTGCTCGTGAGATGCTGCTTGGCCTGCTGTGTCCATCCAGGTCTACACCTTGTTATCTCAGATTTTCCAGCATCTGCAGTTCCTGCTATCTCTGAAACAGAAACAGAGTTAATATTTTGAGTTCTGTGACTTTTTCTTCAGGAACTGTTATTGTTATTCTTCCATAACAGAGGAAAGTTGAGTTATTACAGCTCAGAAAAGCAATGTTCTGCTCATTACACCTGTGCTGGAATAATGGGTCATCAAAAATAAGTAGAATGCAGTAAGGTGTACAGTTCAAAAATAAACAATCTTCTGAAAATTGAGTTATGCATGCAGTTGGGTTAATCTCCCCGGCCTTTGCCTGTATATTTCTGTTAACAGGTCCACCACAACATCCTGAGGTTGACTAGTATTGTTCTTATTCGATGCCGAACTGAGTCTCGGCTACGCTACTTCGGGAAACGAACTCTCAAACCAGGGCCTGACCAATGCCTATGAATAGACAGACTGTTCCGTGAGGGCTTTCTGAGTGAAGGGCTTGTTAATAGCACAAGATGTTGCACTTTATCTTTCGTAAGCTGATAACACAGCTGTGCTGTAAAGTTCACTTACAGAAGCATTAGACCCAGTCCATGAATGGCCACTCGTTACCCTGAGCATTGAGAGCTGCCTGTGGATGGGTGACAGGGAGAGAGCACGCAGCTGCTTGAAGCTCCTGGGTCGATAGAGTGAGCACCAGTGGAGAACAATGGTGTCTCCGGAGCTTATGTTTTAATGAGTTGTTTGCAAGAATCCTGCATCTGTGCTATCTGGCCATCAGCATTCATACTCAAGATAATGAAATGTGAGGCTGGATGAACACAGCAGGCCCAGCAGCATCTCAGGAGCACAAAAGCTGACGTTTTGGGCCCAAAACGTCAGCTTTTGTGCTCCTGAGATGCTGCTGGGCCTGCTGTGTTCATCCAGCCTCACATTTCATTATCTTGGATTCTCCAGCATCTGCAGTTCCCATTATCACTCAGCATTCATACTCACACTGCCCATTTTCTCAAAACATCCCTGGCTGAGAGAGGTGCATCTCGAAGCATTGAAAATAGAAACAGAAGTCAGCTGTTTGGCCCCTTGAGCCTGCTCCACTGTTCAATGTGATCATGAGTGACCATCCAAGCTCAGTGCCCTGTTCCTTTCTCTGCCCCATAGCCTTGATCCTTCACACATTTTGTTCCTTTCAGGGTGAATCTGCCTGAGCTAACGCTGGAACAGCAGACAGGAGCAGGCTAGGCTATGTACTCTCCATGCTGCTGACCTGTCTGAACCTAGGAGCAGGAGTAGGCCATTCAGCCCTTTGAGCTGCTGTACATTCGGTCAACTTGAGGCTGACCTGATTGTCGTCTCAGCTCCTGGGATGTCAACTGTAGGGCTGACACATAAGTTTTAATGTTATTTGTGGTAAGTTTAGGTTTATGATGTTCCTGTGTGACAGAGCTTATTTATTAACTTGTACGTCTTTCTGTAGTCATGGTGATTTATTTTGGTTTTGAGGTCTGACTTTGAAGCTAATTTTTGTTCATTTTAAAGTTTGTATGTGACCCATCGCAGGAAATAAAGGGGCCTCATGGTCTGTTACAGAGTTCTGAAAAGTGGTTTGATTAAACTTAATGGAAATGCCAATAGGTGAGAGAATAAGACTTTTAGTCTAATGCTTGATTTTAAGTGGAGCAATCTTGTGAAGCCCTGGGCGTGGGATGGTGGTATTTTACAGCAGTGCTCCTGAACTGGATTCCTATAAGTCAGTAACAAAGTCAGAAATTGCTGGAGAACTTTGGCAGGTTTCGCAGCACCTTTGTGGGGGGAGAGAGACAGACAGAGTTGATGTTTCAGGTCCAGTGACTCTTGCTCTGAACCATTCAACACAACAGTTCAGCACAAAGCTGAGTATATTTGAGGAGGTGTGTGATAGCTGCAGGAAAAAGATACCTGCTGTTCCAGTCTAAATTCTTAAGTATTGACTGAACCAGTTGAGGTATTAGATACAGGGACCGAGTATGAGTATTGTGCAAATGGTGTTCAAGATACCATGTAGCATTCGCATGCTTTGTTTTTGAATGTTATTAGTGAGTGTTTTGCACTTGCTAATAATATACATTTTACTGTGAATTTTAATTTGTATTGTTAAGTTGATTTATAATTTATCTTTATTTCCTTTGGCACAAACATCCACTTTATTGCTGAAGAAAAATCTGCAGTTTATGTGCCTTTATGTTTCCGAGACAGACCATTATGTTAAAACCAAAACATGCTCTATCAGGCCAGGTTCCTGTCTGGGATCTGACCTATCCCGTAATAATATTGGCTGAGATTTATAACACCTCCACTTTCCTGTTTCTTCCCCATAGCCTGTGACTTATCCATTGATCAAAACCATCAAACTTGGCTTCAATTCAATGACCCAATTTCAGGGAAAGTGCATTTCACATTGTAACAACCCTTCCTCTTCATCTTTGTCTTAAAAGTAAGACTTCTTACTCTTAAACTGAGCTCCCCAGATTTTTTTCCTCCTACACGAATGATACATTGTCCTAGGATCTAAGTAATCCAGTCCCTCCAAGACTGATGCCTGTGCATGTTTCAATAAGATCACTTCTCATTCTTCTCAACTCCAATAGATAACAAAAGCCCTTCATCCCAGCAGTGTGTTGTGTGAATGCGCTATGAACTATTTTTAAAGCAATTTTATCATTTTTGATATGAGCAGACCCAGAAGTGGACATAGTGTGTATAATACCCTGGATGTGGCCTCACCAATACCCTGATGAGCTAAATCTTCCTTATTTTAAGGCTGTGGTACTATTGCAACAACAACGCGGCCCTTTTTCTCGCTTGTTGTAGCTGGATGCTCATGTACCAGGATTGTCCGATCCCTCTGTACCGCTGAGTCCTGCATTCTCTCCCCATCTAAATGTTGATAGCTTTTCTGATAAAATCAGGATACTGCATTGCTGGAAATGCTGAAATAAAAACAAATTGCTGGAGAAACTCAGCAGGTCTGGCAACATCAGTGGAGAGAGAAACAGGGTTAACGTTTCGAGCCTAATATGATGTGTCTTCTTCAGACGTTTTGTTTGCTGCTTCTGTTCCTGCCAAAGTGGAGTAGTTCACATTTACCCATGTTGTGTAGCAACTGACAATTTTTTACTCTTGCCCTTAACCTGGCTATATCTGGTTGCAGACTCTCTACCATATCTTGATGACTTACTTTCCTGACTGTTTTGGAGTCATCAGCAAACGTAGCTCTGAACTCCTCTCATCTAAATAATTGATATTCATGGCAATGCTAAACCTCCCCATGATCTGTGTGGCATTGCAGTAGGTTCAAACAGCCAGTCTGGAAATTATCCCCATTCTTTCTTCCTGTAGGCTAAGCAATCCCTTTATCAATGTTACCATGTTGCCCCCATGACACTTGCTGTTAGCAAACTTTAGTATAGCTTCTTATCAAATGCCTTTTGGAAATCCAAGTTTACCCCCATCTCTTGGTTCCCCTCTATCCTCCACGAACACTACTTTGTTAGTAGAGTAACCCATTAGCTAAGCACAGCTTTTCTTTCACAAAAAAATTTTGCCGCTGTCTGCGCACATTATGTTTTGCTAATTATTCTATAATTTCCTCAAGAATAGTTTCTTGTATTCTCCCTCTTACACAAGTGTTATTGGCCTATTTGTCCATGCTTTCTGCCTCCCTCCTTTGCCGATTGAAGTTACTGCCTTTTGTTTTGCGACCCACTTGAAACCGCTCCCAAAGGACAGGAATTTTGGAAAACTATAACTGGTGCCATTATTATTGTGAAGACACAAGGCTTCAGGCCGTCTGCCCCTGGGACTGTTTTCCTAACCTTTTTTCTTTCCTTTTAATGATAGTAATTGCTTTTAAGTATATCTCTCCCTATCGCCTCTTCACTTTCTCTTATTTTTGTACGTTTTCTAAGTTTTGACGATGAAGACAGACACAAAATAGTTATTTCAAGCCTGTTTTTTGTTTTCTATTATCAGTTCCAGGAACTTTCTCAGTTTCCAACACCAGGTCAGTTATTCTTTCTCTTCCTATTTAAATATCTGTAGAATTTCTTGCTGTCTGTTTTTTGTACAGCGATATAAAATTACTAATTTAAAAATTACTAAAATATTAATTATAATATCTTGTTAGTCACTTTTCATTGGTTCTTAAAGTCCATCCAATCATCTGACCTGCTGTTAATCTTCACAGATGTGCGTTCCTTGTCTTTCTTTCAGTTTAATACAATCTTTCCATTTCTTATTTGGCCACAGATGACTCGTCATTCTCAAATAGTGTCTCTCTCTCATGGGATGAATCTTCACTGAAAAGTCTGTCACTACTGATTATAGCCTCAACCTTCTAACTTAGCTTAACCTTTTCCAGCTCTGCCTCCTCCCCTTGGTCAGCTTTATTGAAGTTTAAAACACCAGACATGCACCCACACTTCTCCCTTTCAAACTGAACATAGAATTGTATCATGTTGTGATCACTTTACCATAAGGCTAGTAATTAATCTTATTGCACATGACCAGACCTAGGAGAGCCTGACTCCTGCTTGATGCTGCAGTTAACACTTTAAGATACTGCGCAGTATCTCTGAACTTATTTTCCAAGTAACCATTGTCAATCTGACTCTTCAATCTGCATATAGCTTAAAGTCACCCAAGGATTATTGCAGCTCAAAAGAGGGGACCTATAGCTGTAGAAATATGAAATTACACGATAACCTGAAGAGTTGGAAAACTTGAAGCTCACCTTTTAAAAAGTGAAACACCTTTCAGCAACATGAGAGGTAATAACATGTAATGGGTTGGGGCAGAAGGAAATTGACGATGTACAGATATGTTCCTCCCAACCCCACCCTCTCCCAGTTGCTGCTGTGTCCATTTGACTGTCTCTTCCCATGCGCACACCACCGCGTTCCACCCCCCTCAAAGTCAAACACAAGTCCCTCAGGTTGGAAAACAGTACAAGTCATTTTCTGTGGGCATTTGCAAATGTACCGAGCTAGGTAGTTCAGATCTAGAGCATGTGGAGGTAACTGAACTACTGCAGCGTTGCAATGGGACTGACGTTTAGCTCACTGTGCACCCAGAGGAGCTTCTAAACCTCCTCAGTCTTCATAACCACGTCCTGAACTGGCCGCAGGGCTCTCATATTGCTATTGAAATATTTTCTTAAAAAAGGGCTAAAGGAGCTGGTTTTGGACGAATACATCCACTGGAGGTTGGGCTATCCTATGATTATATTCAGTGTCCATATAGAACATAGAACATTACAGCACAGTACAGGCCCTTTGGCCCTCGATGTTGTGCCGACCTGTCATACCGATCTCAAGCCCATCTAACCTACACTATTCCATGTACGTCCATGTGCTTATCCAATGACAACTTAAATGTACCTAAAGTTGGCAACCGTTGCAGGCAAAGCGTTCCATTCCCTTACTACTCTCTGAGTAAAGAAACTACCTCTGACATCTGTCCTAAATCTTTCACCCCTCAATTTAAAGCTATGCCCCCTCGTGCTTGCTGTCACCATCCTAGGAAAAAGGCTCTCCCTATCCACCCTATCTAACCCTCTGATTATTTTATATGTTTCTATTAAGTCACCTCTCAACCTTCTTCTCTGTAATGAAAACAGCCTCAAGTCCCTCAGCCTTTCCTCGTAAGACCTTCCCTCCATACCAGGCAACATCCTAGTAAATCTCCTCTGCACCCTTTCCAAAGCTTCCACATCCTTCTTATAATGCGGTGACCAGAACTGTACGCAATACTCCAAGTGCGGCCGCACCAGAGTTTTGTACAGCTTCACCATAACCTCTTGGTTCCGGAACTCGATCCCGCTATTAATAAAAGCTAAAACTCTGTATGCCTTCTTATCAACCCTGTCAACCTGGGTGGCAACTTTCAAGGATCTGTGTACATGGACACCGAGATCTCTCTGCTCATCTACACTACTAAGAATCTTACCGTTAGCCCTGTACTTTGCCCTCCCGTTACTCCTACCAAAGTGCATCACCTCACACTTGTCTGCATTAAACTCCATTTGCCACCTCTCAGCCCAGCTCTGCAGCTTATCTATGTCTCTCTGCAACCTACAGCATCCTTCGTCACTATCCACAACTCCACCAAACTTAGTGTCGTCTGCAAATTTACTAACCCATCCTTCTACGCCCTCATCCAGGTCATTTATAAAAATGACAAACAGCAGTGGACCCAACACCGACCCTTGCGGTACACCGCTAGTAACTGGTCTCCAGGATGAACATTTCCCATCAACTACCACCCTCTGTCTTCTTTCAGCAAGCCAATTTCCGATCCAAACTGCTATATCTCCCACAATCCCATTCCTCTGCATTTTGTACAATAGCCTACTGTGGGGAACCTTACCGAACGCCTTGCTGAAATCCATATACACCACATCAACCGGTTTACTCTCATCTACCTGTTTGGTCACCTTCTCAAAGAACTCTATAAGGTTTGTGAGGCATGACCTTCCCTTCACAAAACCGTGCTGACTATCCCTAATCAATCTATTCTTTTCTAGATGATTATAAATCCTATCCCTTATAACCTTTTCCAACAATTTACCAATAACTGAGGTAAGGCTCACTGGTCTATAATTACCAGGGTTGTCTCTACTCCCCTTCTTGAACAGGAGAACCACATTTGCTATCCTCCAGTTCATCTGGCACTATTCCTGTAGACAATGACAAGTTAAAGATCAATGCCAAAGGCTCGGCAATCTCCTCCCTGGCTTCCCAGAGGATCCGAGGATAAATCCCATATGTAGGAGCAAATTACTGCAGATGCTGAAATCTGTACTGGAAGCAAAAACAGAGCGCCAGGCAGCATCCACAGAGAGAGAGCAAGCTAACATTTTGAGTCTAGATGTCAATACCCCAGTTTTTAGTTTTTTTTAAATTCTGGACATAATGTGCTCAGGCAGAAATCCAACATTAGGTGGACTTTTCCTTCTACCCTTCAGCTCGCAACAACTCAATGAGGCCAGTACTTTATTGGGAGTCTTTGTGAGCCCCAGCACTTCTGGAACCAGTGAAATGAAAGGTTTGAGAAGGAGCGGGAGTTTGATTCAGGGAATTGTGTGTTAAGTCAGGCCCAGGAAGAGAAATAAAGTGAGACAAACATTTATAGAAGAGAGAACTGCAGAGGTCAGAAAGGAAAAGCACAAACTTTAAAAAAATGACAGTTTAAAATCTTCTACAATGGCAGTGAAAGAGTCTTCATACCAACGATTCATCTTGGGGGTAGAAAATCAACTTGATTGTTACGAACAATTATTGGATCATTAAAAAGTTACTCTGATAATTACAATATTTAAGCTCCTGTGGCAAGGTTCAATGGCTTATTAAAATGCAGCTACAGCAAGATTTGAACAGTGAGGTACTAGGTATACAAAGTTAATGCTGGAAGGATATTCCTTTGAGAACGCCCTACTGAGCTTCAAACCAGGTTTTGGCCATATGTTTGGCCAGAAGTAACAAATACTGTCAGCAAATTCACACTTACTGTAACTTCCAGGTCATTTGGTGTCGATTTCAGTTGTTACTTTCAGTATTTGTAAACACTCCATATCATTCTGGATTATGACCCTGAGTCCTTTTCCAGTCTTCCTCATAGAGACTGAAATCGGATTTTCACTTGGAAGGACCCGGGCGTAACCTCGTGGTCTCACAGCTGTTTGTCACTGAATATAAATACTACAGAGTAGGTGGAGTAAGGGAAGAAGAGAGAATTACATGGAGAGCTAGGCAGGTGCCTGCGGCCTAACCCTATGAATGTTACAAATGCATAGAGAGAAGCAAGTGGAGAGGACAGACTCATTGTAGAGAGCAGAGTTTATAGAATACACTTTCAAAAGTGTAACAGTAAGATGTATCTCTGAATAGCCTTTTCTTCCATTATGTAACAAACAGAGTTATAAAAGAAACATAAGACCGAAGACAGTCCTCAGTTTTACATCCTCCTTGACCAATCCATTACACAAACTTGTGAATGTCGGCATAAAACCACATGACATGAGGTTTCTGTTGGACAGTAAAATCAGGCTGAATCAGCACAGCTTCATCAAGGGGAGGTCATTCCTGATAAATCTATTCAAATTCTTTGAGAAGGTAATGAACAAGTTAGTCAAAGGGAAACCAGTGGACATAATCGATTTGGATTTGCTGAAGTCTTGCCCAGAAAGCAACTAAATAAGGTAAAAGCCCACAGTTTTAGGGCAAGGTGCTGGCATGGAGAGGGGATTGGCTGACTCGTGCAGTTCCGCAAGGGTCAATGATGGGGTCACAACTATTTCATGTTATACATTAATAATGTGGATGAAGGAACTGAGGGCATTGTTGCTAAGTTTGCAAATGACACAAAGCTAGGTGTAGGGGCAGATAGTTTTGAGGAAGTAGGGAGGCTGCAGAAGGAATTGGACGGAGTAGGAGAGTGGGCAAAGAAGGGGCAGATGGAATACAGTGTGGGAAAGTGTGAGGTTGTATACTTTGGTAGGAAGAATAGAGGCATAGGCTATTTTTAAAATCTGAAATACAAGGGGACTTGGGAGTTCTTGTTCAGGCTAACATGCAGGTTCAGTGGCAGCTAGGAAGGTAAATGCAATATTAGTATTTATTTCAAAAGGGCTAGAATAGAAAGGCAGGGATGTACTGCTGATGTTGTTTAAGGCTCAGGTCGCATCACATTTGGAATATTATGAGCAGTTTTGGACCCCGTATCTAAGGAAGCATGTGCTAACCTTGGAGGAGGAGATTACAAAAATGATCCCAGGGATGAAGGGCTTGTCATGTGAGGAGTGGTCGAGGACTCTGGGTCTGTACTTGATGGACTTTAGAAGGATTGAGGGGGATGGTGGTCTGATTGAATCTTGCAGAATATTGGGAGGCCTGGATAGAGTGGACGTGGAGAAGATGCTTTCACAAAAGAAGAGACTAGGACCCAAGGGCCCAGCATTACGGTGAAGGGATGACCCTTTAGAGCTGAGATCAGGAGCAATTTCTACAGACAGAGGGTGGTGAATCAGTGGATCGCATTGCAGAGGGCTGTGGTCTGTTTAAGACAGAGACAGACAGGAGGAGAAGGGAGGTGTCTGTGGGGGAGAGAGCAGGGAGAGGAATGGGGGTCGAGGGGAATCATCAGGGAGAGGGGAGTGATGCGATATACTTGTGCTGTGACCATGGTGATAAAGTAGGAAATGGTTTTAGTCCCACAGTGAATAGTTCCTGCAATGCAGAGCTGTTTTTCAAGGGCCCAGTACACATCTGATGGATTGACTATCTTCCTGCCTGGCTGTATGATCTGAGCTGACCTGAAGAGAGCACCAAGAACAGGGACAATTAGCAAACTATCACAAATTAACACTCTAGTTTGTTTGTTTCTGTGTATTTAAAAATGGGATGTCATTAGGAGCTCGATAACACATTCACCGATGAAATGTGATCGTGGTGGACAGGTCTCTCGCTCAGTGTGGGAGCCTCTTGATAAAATGTAAAATGAGAGATAGATCCGATCTCTGACACACCTTGGTCTCCTTGCTCCGTTTGCGTGGAGCTCCTGATCCTGACCATGTGCTGTGGGGATAATGAGCCTGGAGCAGCCATTGGCAATGCCCAGTGGCAAGGCTGGTGTTCGAGTGGAGGGGGGGGGGGGGGGTGGCAGGAATAAAACTACAAGTAGTTAGAGCACTTGATTCAGTTGCTTGTGGGATTTATCATTTAAAGATTGCCACAGGTGTTTTGAAAGAATTGAAACATTTAAAATAATACAGTCGTCCTCCTCCTAATTACATAATCTGACAGACCTGAAATGGAAATAGCCGCAAAGAACAAACATTAACATTACTGTCCAGATTATACCAAGAAGAGTGATTCATTCAGTCCTGGCTCACAGATGACTGTGTCAATTCATCATCATTTTGTCGCACAGAACTTGTGTTGCTGAAAAACATTAGAACCTTTCATCTTGCATTGCCTGGGACATTCCTAACACACATCAATTTATGTTGGTATTTCCTATAAAATTGTGCTTTTAGTCTGCAACACTCTCAGTGTGTGTATTAGCAGGGACACTGGCCTTGGAGTGAGATGTGTGAGACACTGACTGATTTCTCTGCTTATGTGTCTAGTTCCACAAATATCCATGGATCTACAACTTGGGTTTCTGCCAATGATTAAAAAATACTCCATCTCCTTGTGTCATACAGTTCTGCAGATCACTGACTGAGAGGGTAGTCATGAGCGAACATGTTTATTTGGAATGTAGCAATTATCAAATTCACAAAACTACATTCATGCAGCGTCTTTCCTGACCATTGGATGTCTCAAAGTGCTTTTCAACCAGTCAATGTAGTCCCTGTTCTGATGTCAGAAATGTGTCGTTGGCTCTGCTAGCTCAGTTGGTTCTGGATTTTAGTACATTGCAAGGTGTTTTTCCAGGTGTGAGTTAGTGGACACTGTAAACAATTCACACGCTGTGTTCTCTCTACATGTGTTATACTTGGATCTTACTGAGGCAGCCAGAACATACAGGAAGTGCATCTTCATATAAGGGCAGTGGGAATCTGGACATCAGAGGGGTACGGAATGCAGGAGGATTTTTAGCTGGTTGGCTGGAAGGCTGCTTTTTAAAGCACAGCAACCACAATATGCAGGTTCACTTCCCATTAGTTGAGTTCACCGAGAAGGTCATAGAGTCATGGATTTATACAGCACGTAATCAGACCCTTCGGCCCAACCAGTCCCAGCTAACAATAATCCCAAACTAAACTAGTCCCACCTGCCTGCATCTGTCTTCTCCCTCTCACTCTCTGAGATTGTTGACCCTCAAGCTCAACTCACCACATAGAAACATAAAAGACACAAGCAGGGGTAGGCCATTCAATATGATCACGGCTGATCATCGAGCTCAATACCATAGTTCCACTCTTCCCCCCCCCCCCCCCCCCACCCACCCACCGATATCTCAATCCCTTTACCCACAAGAGCTATATCTACCTCCTTTTTGATAATACACAATATTTTTGCCTTAACCACTTTCTGTGGCTGTGAATTCTACAGGCTCACCACTCTCTGGGTGAAGAAATTCCTCTTTTCTCAGTCCCATGTGGTTTGTCCAGTATCCTTAGACTGTGATCCCTGGTCTGGACTCCCCCACCATCAGGGACATCCTTCCTGGATCTGACCAGTCTCGATGTGTTAGAATTTTACTGGTTTCTGTGAGATTACCTCCACCCTATCTTTGTTCTAAACTCCAGTGAATGCGATCCTAACCAACTCAATTTCTCCTTGTATGCCAGCTCCTGCTATCCCAGGAATCAGTCTGGTAAACTTTTACTGTGCTGTTCCTGTAGCGAGAACATCATTCCTTGAAAAGCAGAGCAAAACTGCACACAGTATTCCAGGTGTGGTCTCTCCAAGGCCCTGTATAATTGTAGTGAGACATCTCTGTGCCTGAATTTCAATCCTATAGTTATAAAGGCCAGTATAGTGTTTACCTTCCTCACTGCCTGCTGTACCTGCATGCATACACTCAGTGTCTGGTGTACAAGGCCACCCAGATCACATTTGCCAGTCTACCACCCTTCACATAATCATCTGCCCTCCTGCTTTTGTACCAAAGTGGATAACCTCACATTTATCCACATTATCCTGCATCTGCCAATTGCCCACTCACTCACCTTGCCCAGTTCACATTGAAGCAACTCTGCTTCGTCGCCACAGCTCACCCTCGCACCCAGCTTTGTGTCATCTACAAACTTGGAGATATTACATTCAGTTCCCTCACCTAACTCATTCATATATATTGTGATTAGCCAGCGTCCTAGCACTGAGGTGCCACTAGTCACTGGCTACCACTCGGGGGGGAAAAAGACCTGTTTATTCCTCCTCTTTGTTTCCTGTTTTCTAACCATCTCAATACACCGTCACCAAGACCATGTGCTTTAATTTTACACATTAATCTCTCTTGTGGGACTTTTTCAAAAGCCTTCTGAAAGTCTCCCCCGAATTACACGACGAGTTACACCCTCGAAGCATTACTGTAGATATGTCAGACATGACTTCCCTTTTGTAATTCCATGCTGACTATGTCAGATCCTGTCACTGTTTTGTAAGTGCTCTGCTATAAAATCCTTCATACTCAACATGACCCAAACACCTTCCCATTCCCACCATCAGGATGACTCGATAATTCCTGTTTTCACTTTACCTCCCCTTTTAAATAGTGAATAACATTAGCTACACTTCAATCTGTAGGAGTTGTTCCAGAATCTAAGGAGCCCTGGAAGATGAACACCAATACATCAACAATTTCCAATGCTACTTCCTTAAGTGTTCAGGGATGTAGATTGTCAGGCCCTGGGAATTTATCAGCCTTCAATCCCATCAATGTCTCCTAAACCATTTCACTACTAATACTGAGTTGGTTCAGTTCCTCCTTCTCACTAAACCCTGTGTTCTCCATCATTTCTGGCATGTTATTATGTTCTTCCTTGTGAAGTCAGAAGAGAAATATGAATTTAGTTCGTCAGCCACTTGTTTGTTCACCATTATAAATTCCCCGTTTCTGACTGTAGGGGGGGCCTATGTTAGCTTTAAACCAATATATTTCTGTTTACATACTTACAGAAACTTTTACAGTCAGTTCTTAAGCTCCCCACAAGATACATAGAACATAGAACATAAGAACAGTACAGCACAGAACAGGCCCTTCAGCCCACAATGTTGTGCCGACCATTGATCCTCATGTATGCACCCTCAAATTTCTGTGACCATATGCATGTCAGCAGTCTCTTAAATGACCCCAATGACCTTGCTTCCACAACTGCTGCTGGCAACGCATTCCATGCTCTCACAACTCTCTGCGTAAAGAACCTGCCTCTGACATCCCCTCTATACTTTCCACCAACCAGCTTAAAACTATGACCCCTCGTGCTAGCCATTTCTGCCCTGGGAAATAGTCTCTGGCTATCAACTCTATCTATGCCTCTCATTATCTTGTATACCTCAATTAGGTCGCCTCTCCTCCTCCTTTTCTCCAATGAAAAGAGACCGAGCTCAGTCAACCTCTCTTCATAAGATAAGCCCTCAGTCCAGGCAGCATCCTGGGTAAACCTCCTCTGAGCCCTCTCCAAAGCATCCACATCTTTCCTATAATAGGGCGCCCAGAACTGGACGCAGTATTCCAAGTATTTCTGTTACGACAGTGCCATGAACTTACTTATAACTTAGAGAGAATATCAATATCAGAAGACACAGAATTAAGGTGGATCAATAGAGTCAGCGGATAGGGGACACAGTTTCAAAATGAGGGGTCTCCCATTAAGGTAGAGATGAGCAGGAATATTTTCTCTCAGAAATTGCACATATTTGAAACCCTCTTCCTCAGAAAATGGTGTAGGTGCAAAGTTTTTATGGCATAGGTGGATAAATTCTTGAGAATAGGGTTGTAAAAGATGACAAGAGGTTAGTGGAAATGTGACTTGAGATCACTATCAGATCAACCATGATCTTTTCTTTTCCTAATCATTTGTGGAACATGGGTGTCTGGCTGGCCAGCATTTCTTGCCCATCCCCAGTTGCCCTTGAGAAGGTAGTAGTGAGCTGTCTTCTTGAACCACTGCAGTCTACCTGCTGTAGGTTTACCCATGATGTCATTAGGTAGGAAATTCCAGAATTTTGACCCAGTGACAGTGAAGGAACAGTGATCTATTCCAAGTCAGGATGGTGAGTAGCTTCAAAGTTAACTCGCAGCGGTGGTGTTCCCATATGTCTGCTGCCCTTGTCCTTCTAGGCAGAGGTAGCCTTGGGTTTGGAAGGTGCTGTCTGAAGATCTTTGCGTATTTCTGCAGCGAATATTGTAGATAGTACACACTGCTGCTACTGAGCATCGGTGGTGTTGGAGTGAATGCTTGTGGATGTAGTGCCAATCAAGCGGCTGCTTCGTCCTGGATGGTGTCAAGCTTCTTGAGTGCTGTTCAATCCAAGCAAGTAGGAAGTATTCCATCATACTCCTGACTTGTGCCTTGTAGATGGTGGACAGGCTTTGGGAAGTTAGGAGATGAGTTTATCCTCGATTTTTCCCTTCTTAATCAATCCCTTGGTCCTCCTCTGGTGACTTCTGAACGGATTCAGCTCTTTTGTTTTTTCTTGCCAATTTGAATGTCCCTTTTTTTGCATCTAATACTATCCCGAGCTTCCTTCATAAGCCCTGGTTTGGCAATGTTCTCTTTACACTCTTGTGCAAGACAGGAATAAGCAATTTTTGTAGTTCGCCCCATTCATTCTTTGAACGTTTGGCATTGCCTATCTGTTGTCATTCCTTTCAATCAGATTTCCTAATCATAGCCAACTCATGTCTTATACAATGTAGTTTCCCTATAGAGATTCAGGACCCTGTCTCAGAATTAACTACCTCATTCTCCATCTTGATGAGAATTTATCAAAATATGGCCACTGATCTCAAGGGCCTCCCCACAACAACATACCAACTAATCCTATCGACTTTGCGCATACAATTCTAAGGGAATTTCAGCAAGCAGTTCGTACAAATACTTCCAAACACCACCACCTCTTTCATTGAAGTAATAATGTCCACCCCAACCATACCACAAACACCACCCCTCTATAACCAACCATTGCATTACTGCACACATAAACCATCAAACCAACCCAACATCCTACCAACAACACTAAATCACTAATTCACCCCCCCCCATCTCACCCCATATATTTAATACAATCACCTCTTCTCCTCCCCACTTCTCCAACCCCTATCCTAACTTTCACTCCCCCAACCGCACTCCCCACGATTTATCTTCTCTGTAGGGAGAAGTTAAAGATGAGATTTGTGTGGGTTTGGGGTGGAGGTTTGTTTGTGGGGTTTGGGGGTGTGGGTGTAGTTGGGGGGTTGTGGTGGGTGGGGTTGGGGTATGTTGGTTTGTTGGGGATGATCGTAGTGTTGGTATTGGTGGTGGAGGTAGGAGAATTTAGTACAGCACTTACCCTACTTTTTCTTCTTCTTAGGTTTTCGGGATATAGAGGTTGAATTAGTGAGGTTGTGGAGGAGGGGATAGACTGGACATGGAAGCCTGCCTCATTGTAGATACGTGGAACAGTCCTCTTCCGTACCTACACAGGCCTAAACCCCAACTCTTCCTCCGTTACAATGATGACCGTATTGGCGCCGCCTCGTGCTCCCAAGAGGAGCTCGAACAGTTAACCACATCACCAACACCTTCCACCCCAACCTCAAGTTCACCTGGACCATCTCCACATACATCCCACACCTACCCTGACCTCTCTGTCTTCACATCGCAACCAGCTAGTAACTGAATTCCATATCAATCCCACCCTACTCCCACAGACATATACACCTCCTCCCACCCACCTTCCCAAACATTCCACCCCAAATCCCAATTCATTCTCCACCCACCACATCTGCCCAGGATGAATCAATCCACTCCCATATATCCCAGATGTCCTTGTCTTCAAGAACAGCAACAGCTCCCCCCCCCCCCCCCCCCCCCCCACCGCAGTGGTCGAGAACGCCCCTTGACCGTGTCTCCCAGCATTACCTGCACCCCGCCCCCGCAATAACTGCCAAAAGAGAATTCCCCTCGTCCTCACACACCACCCCACCAACCTCCGGATACAACGCATCATCCTCCCAACACTTCCGCCATCTACAATCCAACCTCACCACCCAAGACATTTTTCCATCCCCACCCTTGTCTGCCTTCCACAGAGACCACTCACTCTTTTCGTGACTCCCTTGTCACTCCACACTCCCCTCCAACCCCACCACACTCGGCACCTTCCACTGCAACTACAGAAAGTGCTACACTTGCTCCCCATATCTCCTCCCTCACCCCCATCCCAGGCCCCAAGATGACTTTCCACATCAAGCAAATGTTCACCTGCACATCGGCCAATGTGGTATACCGTATCGGCTGTACCTGGTGTGGCTACCTCTACATTGGGGAAACCAAGCAGAGGCTTGGGGACCGCCTTGCAGAACACCCATGCTTGGTTCGCAATAAACAACTGCACCTCCCAGTCACGAACCATTTTAACTCCCCCTCCCATTCCTTAGACGACATGTCCATCCTGGGCTTCCTGCAGTGCCACAATGATGCCACCTGAAGGTTGCAGGAACAGCAACTCATATTCCACTTGGGAATCCTGCAACCCAATGGTATCAATGTGGACTTCACCAGCTTCAAAGTCTCCCCTCCCCCCACTGCATCCTAAAACCAGCCCAGCTCATCCCCGCCTCCCTAACCTGTTCTTCCTCTCACCTATCCCCTCCTCCACCTCAAGCTGCACCTCCATTTCCTATCTACTAACCTCATCCTGCCCCCTTGACCTGTCTGCCCTCCCCGGACTGACCTATCCCCTCCCTACCTTCCCATCTATCTTCTCCTCTATCTATCTTCAGTCCGCCTCCCCCTCTCCCTATTTATTCCAGAAAACCCTCTCCTCATCCCCCTTTTCTGATGAAGGGTCTTGGCCCAAAATGTCAGCTTTTGTGCTCCTAAGATGTTGCTTGGCCTGCTGTGTTCATCCAGCTCCACACTTTGCTATCTCGGATTCTCCAGCATCTGCAGTTCCCATTATCTCTGAACACCCCCACTGATGTTTTTGTCCCTTCGTAGTTCGCAATTCCATTGATACAGATTCTACACTGATCTAATTTATTTTACTTATGTCCTCTTTAACTAGTAATTCAACTCCACTACCTTTTCCTTTTTGTACGTCTTTCCCAAATACTAAATATCCCTCGATGTTCGCGTTCCATCCCTGGTCACCTGATTAATGTATCCACATTATTTGGAATGGGACAACAGGAGTAGAAAAGATATTGAGAGATTTGGAACGAATGCGAAAATGGAGCTGGGGGCAATCAGCCACGAGCTAACTGAATGATGGAGTAGGTTGAGGAGCCAAATCCCTTCCTCCTGTCTCTCTGAAGAAATTTCCAGATTGACCTTCATGGCCATTAAAAGGC